>NC_056751.1:598734592-598737092 GCF_019279795.1 Protopterus annectens
GAAACTTCACTCAACCACAGCGAGGTTCCGCTGATACACACAATCTTTGCTCCACAGTGAGAATGCCTTTGCATAACTCAACCCATATTGATGTTTCGGGCACAAATCCACCTGTTCATTCTGTAAGTCTTGCAGGAACGGAATCTTCACATCATACCAATTTTCCTGCCTCTTCTGATCTGTTGGATTATTTGCAAACACAATCTGACAATAATCCCTTTGTCATAGACTTGGATCATATGCGCCCCTCAGATGAAGCATCTCAGTCTGCTGCTACTCGGCTTAAGGACTTAAAAACACTCCTGTTTTCCTTGGAAAGACTGTTCTTCAATTTTAAAAACACTCAGATGGACATCCTTTATTTGACTTGCTGCTTGGATAAGAATATAGTCCCTTTTGGTCTTAGAATTGTAAAGTTTCCCAACAACTTGTCCAGCAATTCTGCCTTGTATAGGGAACTTGTTTCCTTGTATAACAATACAGGCTTACAGGTTGTTAGTAAGTTAATCCATCATAAAGAAAACTTACTTACTCAACTTAAATCTGACATTCTTTCCCTACATTCAGAAGTGATTTCTCACCCAGATTTTCCCTTACTGTTGCATTTATACAATGGTATACATCCAAGAATCCACAGACACATTGCTACTATTATACATCGCAAGAAAGAAAAGTTACTCAGAGACTACACACAATACCAAAACAATAAAGCCTACCCCCTAAGATCTGAGTTCAACCACAGGTTTAGTTACAGGACCCAAACGGGTAATCAATTTAAGTCTGCCATTCCAGTTTCTGTTTCCTTACCTACTCCCTCCCATAATATATACAGGTCTTCTTTTTCCGCTCCTTCTTTTCCTAGACCTTCTCCTCTTCAGCCTTGCCCTGCCCCTTCCTCTACTACTTCCTCTTCTTCCTCCACAACCCCTAGCACTCTGTCCTTCTCTTCTGCATCTAGCCCTGTTTTTTCTGCATCTCGCCCTGTTTCTTCTTCTGTTCCTCCTCTCTCTCCTTTTGTTTCTCCTGCTCCCCCTGTTAGGTCCCTCCCTCCCTTCTCTTGTCCCCCTTCTACTCTTTCCTTTTCTCCTAATCACTCCATTTCTGGCCCTGGTCCTTCCTTTCCTGTTGCTTCTTCTTCCTTTTCTGTTGCTTACTCCTCTCCCATTCCTCCTCCCTCTGCTGCCACCGCCTCTCCTTCTTCCATCATACATCCTTCGGTTGCAGCTCTGGTTTCGGAAACTATTACCTCCTTGGATCCAGTTTTTCAGCCTCCTGTCGATCAGATGTCTTTTTTACCTCCTATGTCCCTGGAGGACCCCCCGGTGAGAAGAAACTCCAGGCCAAGAGGTCGTACCTTCTCGTACAGAACCAGGAGCAGCCTTTTGAGAGAGGGTTCCCAGACCATACAAGGATCAGCTTCCTTACAGAGAAACAGACCTATGCGCCGCCAGACTTTTGTGGATCGGAATCTTCAGAGAGGACGCCCAAGGAACCCACTACCTTCCTAGGTCAAGGCTTGGTTTCATCATCATCTTCTTCTCTAACTTCCTGTTCCTCAGATGTCTTTAATCTCACCAACAGAACTTTTCCACCTGCCTTTTTGGAAGTCCTGAATAAAGGCTTTACCTTCATTCCTGCCAATCGAGCAGATTTGTCCTCATTACTTCTGGAATTGCGTCTTTTCCTCAGAAAGTTAAATCTCAAACTGATCTGCGAAAAAGATAGAGATCAGGAAACTGACCTGGACAGTGATATCAACAATGTTGAATTGAACTTTCCATACAAACGTAGTTTCTTCAATCCTCCTCTCAATAACACACTACAGATCTTCCTCAGGCTATGTGAAATGGACTTCAGACATCTTCTTTCCCACCCCAGTCCTCACAAATGGTTTAACCTCTCTCCTGATCAGATTTCTGCATTGAAGGCCTTACATAAGGACAAATCTCTCAGAATTATGACTGCTGATAAGGGGACTGGTGTGGTTTTGATGGAGCAAGAGCATTACATACGTACACTGAAGGAGGATTTAAACAATAACTCTTACTATTCTCTAGTACAACTGTCTGATGTTAATAGGGCCTTTAGACACATTGATAAAGTCTTGAACTCATTGCACAAGCAAAAGGCCTTGTCCACAGAGGAAGTTGAATTCATGACTGTTTCAAATCCCCAGTTGGGAAAATTTTTTGGTATCCCAAAAATACATAAGGATCAATCCAAACCTCCGTTCAGACATATTGTATCCAATCATAAGACAAAAACTGAAAGAATCTCTGAATTCCTTGATTGGTCCTTTAACCCGATTGTACAGAGATCCACTTTTTACCTTCGCGACTCCTGGGATTTTCTCAACATGTTGTTTCACCACCCTCCTTCTTCTAGCAATATTTTACTGGTTACCTTGGACATAGAGGCGCTCTACACCAACATTCCTCACGAAGAAGGTATTGACTTTCTACGTTCATATCTGTCTCAAAACACAGCTTTCAGCCCAGAG
>NC_056751.1:598742092-598869592 GCF_019279795.1 Protopterus annectens
TCAGGATTCTGTTTTTTCTAATTCTTCTCATCTGGTTTTGCCCTTATCTACTTGTGAAGATTCTGATGTAGAGGACTCCACTCCCTCTGCTTCCCCTCCTGAGGATTTTTCTTTTGGGGAAACATTACATACTCTAAGGGAGCATTTCCACTGGGAATGCCAGGATTTTTCTTATTCAAAAAAGAGGCTTTGGGATTTCCTTGTCGTACCTCAGCATAGGCCATTAGCTATTCCTCCTTTACTAGACGTTGTTGGGGATGCTTTTTCGGAATCTAGTTTGCCTCCTGCTCCCAGAAAACCTGACAGATACTACAGGGTCCCTAAGTCCCACAAGTTCCTTTTTAAAAATTCTTTTGCAGATCCAGAGACTATTTCACAGGTGCCCAAGGGCATTAAGGCTTCTCCTGCCTCACGCCGAAGAAACGAATTCAGTTGACAACCTACTTCAAATAAGTGGCCACACATACCCTGCTATCTGCAAGTCAAATACTGCAGGCCTTGGGGTTCATGTCATTTTGGATTCTTCTAATTCCATATGTAAGACTGCATATGAGGAAACTACAGTGGTATCTAAAAAGCCTATGGTGTTAGCATTCTTAGGACCTAGAAACAATGATTCCTGTCATACCTTGCCTACTCCTAGAGTTCCTTTGGTGGGCAGAGGCCTGCCACCAAAACAAGTGACTACCTTTCACACCACCCCCTGTTTCCCAAACCCTAACAGATGCATCAGACTATGCATGGGCGGCTCACCTGGCAGGGAAGTGCATTCAGGGCAAATGGAACCCAAGTCAAATGCACCTGCATATCAATCAAAAAGAAATGTTAGCTTTACAGAATGCTCTGACAGCCTTCAAGGACCACTTTCTTCCAGGACAACTAATGGTAAAGACAGACAACACCACTGTTATGTGGTACATAAGCAGGGGGGGTACACATTCTTTCTCTCTCTGCAGACTAGCCATGGCATTGTGGAACACAGCCTTGAGCTACGAAGTGCACCTACAAGCTCAATTCCTGCCAGGAAAATTAAATACACTGACAGACGGACTACGCAGAAACCTCATGGACCCATATGAGTGGAAACTGGAACCAAGGATTTTCAACATGTTGACAAGCAAATGGGGGAGCTCAGATATAGACCTGTTTGCCTTTCCCCAGAACTACCAATTGGACAAATTTTGCACAAGGACTCCCCAGAAACAAGCCTGGAAAGTGGATTCTCTGTCCTTCAGCTGGAAAAACCTAGCAGTTTATGCCTTCCCCCCTCTGCCTCTGCTCTCCAAAGTACTACTAAAAATTCAAACAGGACAAAGCAAGGATGATTTTGATTTCTCCATACTGCCCACGCCAACACTGATACCCCCTCCGGCGCAGTGTGTCATAGTTATCTCCATGGCACCTTCCTCACTCCTTCCCTGTTGTCTCAGCAGGCGAACCAGATTCTGCTCCCTCAGCTTCTAACACTGAGCCTTGCAGCCTGGCTAATTACTTAGTCTCTCCTTTACCATCCCTCAGCAAACCTGTGGATATCATTTTAGAGGCAAGGAGGCCTAGTACTAGAAAATCTTATGCTGAAAAATGGAAAAGATTCTGTGCCTGGAACCAATCTCAAGGGATGAGCACAGCAGTGCCCAATTTACCTCAGATTTTACAATACTTAACTGAGATGATTCACAAGGGCCTGTCTTTCCTCCATTAAAATCCACGCCTCAGCCATTTCAGCTCATTATAACACACAACCTCCCCTCTTCTCTCTTGCACTGCTCAAGCAGTTCCTCAGAGAGGCCAAAAATCTTAGACCACCCAGGAGAGCTCCGACTCCAGCCTGGGTCCTTAACTTTGTCTTGGAGAAACTCACTCTACCTCCTTTCAAGCCAGCTACTACTGCAGACTTAAAATTTCTTTCTTGGAAAACAGCTTTCCTTTTAGCAATCTCTTCAGCTAGAAGGGTATCTGAATTACAGGCCCTTATGGCAGTTGAGCCTTTCATAATTTTCATGCGGACATGGAGTCCCTCAGAACCAGTCCATCCTTCATGCACAAGGTGTTATCCACTGTTGCAATTAATCAGTCCATTCATTTGCCAACCTTCTTTCCCAAACCACAGAATAAAGGGGAATGATACTGCATTCACAACGTAGATTCTACTTGGACAGGACTAAACCTCAAAGGAAATCTGAACATCTGGTGGCATTTGCTGCAGGGGCAGAGGGGAAGGCTATTTCAAAGCAAACCATTTCTAAATGGATAAGCCATTGCATTCATTTCTGCAATAAGCACCATGGAAAACCTATCGCCCAGGGGATCAGACCTCACTCCACCAGGGCTGCATCTACCTCTACAGCCTTTCTCAGAGGTGTCCCTACCAGGTACATCCTAGAAGCTGCTACCTGGAGTTCTGTACATACTTCCACCAAGCATTATCGTTTGCCAATTTTCTCTAAATCCAGAGCTGGCTTTGCCACTTCAGTCTTGCAGGGCCTTATAGCTGGCCCTAATGCTATCTAAATTCCTCCTCCCAACCATAGCTTTGGGAAGCTGCCCAAATGTAATGACTGCAACAGTGAAACACAAAGAACATAGTACAGTTGTGTACACTTACCATAAATGTAGATGTTCAAGTGTATTCACTGTTGCAGTCCTGTTTACCCTCCCTCAAGCCCCCTAACTTCTTTTGGCTATACATCTACTTTCCTTTACTTTGCTTAAAAGCCTTTTTGGTGTATTTGCTTTTTTGCTGGAGGTATATCTTTGTACTTTTATATTTAATTGCTTCCCATTAGGGGGGGCACCTGACATCTGGGGCAAGAAAAACTGACGTAATGGTGTCGGCTGCATGCTTTATACCCCTGACTACCTAACACCTTGGAAGATGAGACAGCAACTGACGCAGGACCCAGGACTTCGATAATCAGGCTGACTAAGGGTACTGCAAGCAGATAACCCAAATGTGATGACAGCAACAGTGAATACACTCGAACATCTTCATTTATGGTAAGTGTACACAAGTGTACTGTCTTCAGATCATGCAGTCTTGACTGTCAAACTTTTGCTCAACATCCGTGGACAGGTATGACTGTTTCTCTCTAAAGCCCTGCATGTATTTTTAGCCTGTATGATACACCTTCAATACAGTGCATCTTGGGCTCAGTTCTAGAGTGCACTTGATGTTCATGTTTCACTGTTGCATTCATCACACTTAGGTTATCTGCCTGCAGGTAGCCCTCAGTAGTCCCGAATACCAGAGTCTTGGGATTTCTGAGTCTGATGCTGTCACCTCTTCCATGACGTCAGGGGTACAAAACATGCAGCCGACACCATTACATCCGCTTTTCTTGCCGAGCGATGCCCAAAGCAGAAGCAGTTCGCAAGTGCAGGTCAGCCGCTACCTGAAATTTCCATTATTAGAGTTTCAAACCTGAAGTCTTCTAAAGCTAAGTACCCCATTGGGTATCCTTTTTTCTTGCTCTAACCGATGTCAGAAAAAGTTAACAATTGTCTTGCCTGTGTAAAGCAAATACCTCAGATTTTCATTCTTACTGCATCCTGTTTAGGCCCAGACCACGATGTTCCTCGCTGTCTGTTTTGTGCCTTGTTCAAACGCCCAAATTATTTGACGTTTGGTTATCTTCGTCACTAATTTCTTTTGCTCTCATTCACCATATTCTGAAATGGCTTCGATAAGCCGTCTGACTACCGATCTTTTGAAAAAACGTAAGGATAAAGACAGACTGCATAGGTCCAAAACTGCCAATGACACTTCCGTTAAGCTAGTCACCAGTCCAACTGTCCTCATTGAGGTGCTTTCACAGCCCCTGATACCCACTTCTCCAGATTCGCAGGCCTCTGCTGAGACCCATTTGTAGTCTGGTATGCCGCGAGATTCTTCAACTATTGAACCTGTGTATGTCTCTACCTTGGATGGGTCCAGAGCCACTGTGCAGGCACCAGCTGCTGAGGGTGTATTCAGACCTTCTGATGTCCATATTAAACAGACTCCTTTGTTTCTGACGAAAACTACCAAATTTCTCAGGCCCAGAGTTTGCACTACGCTTAGGAAACTGACCAAAGTGCATTCTCAATCCCCCATGCCTCAAACAAATGCTTGGAGTGGCTGAAGACCTTATTACTTTAATCAAGGGAAGTCAGCGTTCTGCCTCTAAAAGACAAAAAATTGATTTTCCTTCTGATTCTACAGATCATGAGTCCAATGACTCTGATCCCTCATTACCAGGACATACTCTTGTCTACCTATGAGAATTCAGATGCAGAGGATTCCATTCCCTCTGCCTCCCCCACCACAGAGGACTTTTCTTTCGGTGAAACCTTGCATACCCTCAGAGTATTTCTGCTGGGAGTATCAGGGACTACCAGCAGTCAGAGACTGGGAATTTTTAACTTGCCTCAGCATAGGCCCCTAGCTGCCCTCCCTGTTCTGGAAATTGTAGATGTCTTCATGGAATCCAGTCTTACCCCTGATACTTTGCCACCAGCTCCTAGAAAGCCTGACCGGTACTACAGAATACCTGACTCTCACAAATTTCTTTTCAAAAATCCCACTGCGGATCTAGAGTCCATTTTCCAGGGACCTAAAGGTATTAAGGCTACTACAACCAAAAAACATACCCCTTCTGACAGGGATTCAAGGGCTTTAGATGGGGTAAGAAGGTATATACATCTGCAGCTCTGACCATCAGGGCTTTAAATTGCCAGTTTCACATGTTAAAATACCAGCAGCATATTATGGAACTAATTAAACAAAAAATTATGTTGGTTCCTTATTGTGCAGAAAATAAAGATTTACAAGAGTTAATGCATTCTGCAAGCCAAGTTGGAATACTTACTTTGCATTGTGGTTTTGATGCCTTAGAAGTATCTTGCAGGGCTGCTGTCATTGGGTCTGTACTGAGAAGGCATGCTTGGCTGAAGGAGCAAATCTTGCCAGACCATGTCAAAGCCAAATTACTAGATGCTCCATTAAACCAGGAAAGGTTGTTTGGCACAAAAAAAAAAGATGGAGGAAAAAGCTAAATCTATGCAAATTGTTAAAGGTTTCTTACAGGTACAGCCACCTAGATTCATCAGGCATTGGCCTTCAAAGAACTGGTTCTTTCCAGACCCTACCAGACCTCAGTCCAAACCCAGGGGCAGCAGGTTGCCAAGACTACAGTTTCAGGGTATGCACAGATTTAAACAATGGAGTGTTCCCACCTCAAAAACAGGGAGTGGTAAGCCAAGTACTTGCACCCCTAGGAGGAAAACTCACTCGGCATGCAAAAAACCGGGAGTACATTACCCAGGACAGATGGGTCTTGAACTTTGTATCCCAGGGATACAGACTGAACTTCCACTCTGCCAACCCCAAGCGGATTGCCAGACCTTCCCCCAAACCAGTGGGCAGAGGCCCAAAAGCAAGTACTTTCACTTCTCAGTATCAGGGCTATTCAACCTGTCCCAGTAGAGCAAAGGGGACAGGGTTTCTACTCCAGACTGTTTCTGGTGCCCAGAAAATAAAACTCTTGGCACCCTATCCTGGATCTGTCAATTCTCAACAACTTGCTGGTGGTACCAAAATTCAAAATGCTTACTCTCCACCAGCTGCTTCCTATGCTAGTCAAGGACTCCTGGCAGGTCACCCTAGATTTAAAAGAAATGTATCTGCACATCCCCATAAGGGAATCTTGCAGGAAATATCTACATTTCATGGCAGGCTCTATGTGCTATCAGTTCTCTGCACTTCCCTTTGGCTTATCTGCTGCACCCAGGGTATTCACAAAGTACCTGGCTCCAGCCATTGCATACTGCAGGCAGAGAAATTCAAATTTACCCATACTTGGATGACTACCTGATTCAGGTGGACAGACAAACTGCTACTACAGCACCTGACATTTGTAAAGAGACTCCTAATTTCTCTGGGGAATACCATCAACGAAAAGAAATCACATCTGGTACCCAGCCAGAAATTTGTATTCCTGGGAGCAAGCTTGAACACAACTTTCCAGATGGCATTCCTCACTCCAGAAAAACAGGTTTATCTGACAAACTACTGACCACCAAACCCAGATATCTGCAAGAAAAATACTGCAAGCCCTAGGGTTCATGGCCTCATGCATTCTCCTAGTTCCATATGCAAGACTGCATATGAGGAAACTTCAATGGTATTTAAAAAGTCTATGGTGTCAACATTCTCAGGACCTGGAAACAGTGATTCCTATCATTTCTTGCCTAAGGACAGAGTTCCTTTGGTGGGCAGAGGCCTGCTGCCACAACAAGGGCCCCTTTCAACCCCCCTGCTGCCAAAACTCTCACAACAGACAAATCAGACTATGCATAGGGGGGCTCACATGGCAGGCAAATGGAGCCCAGGACAAATGCACCTGCATATCAATCAAAAAGAAATGTTAGCTGTACAGAATGTACCGACAGCCTTCAAATACCTTATCCTTCCAGGACAACTCTTGATAAAGACAGACAACACCACAGTTATATGGTACATAAACAAGCAGGGGAGAACTATTCCTACCCACTCTGCAGGTTAGCCATGGCTCTGTGGAAAACAGCCTTGAGCAATCAAGTGCACCTGCAGGCTCAATTCCTGCCAGGCAAAGAAAATTCACTGGCAGACTTAAGCAGAAATCTAATGGACCCACACAAGTGGAAACTGGAACCCAGCACATTCAAGCTTCTAATCCACAGGTGAGGAACACTAGAGGTGGACTGTCTGCTTCCCTCCAGAACCATCACTTGAGCAAATTTTGCACCACAACTCCCCACAGCCGAGCATGGAAAGTGGTCCTTTACATGGGAAAGCCTCTAAATCTATGCCTTCCCCCTCTGCCCCTCCTCTCGAAAGTACTACTCAAGATCAAACGGGTCAGGCCAAGGACAATCCTGATTGCATCAGACTGGCCACGCGAGCACTGGTACCCACTTTTACGCAGTCTGACAACAGTGCCACCCTGGCACCTACATCAGACCCCCCTCTGCTGCCCCAGCAGGAGGGCCAGATTTCACATCCTCAGTTGCAAACCCTGAACCTAGCAGCCTGGCTTATTCCCTGAATGCATCACCACCAGTCCTCAGCAAACAGGTGCTGGATGTCATCCTTGAGGCCAGGAGGCCTAATACTAGGCAATCCTATTCAGAAAAGTGGAAAAGATGCTGCTCTTGGTGCCATTCTCAGGGTAAGAACACAACTGTGCCCACCTTACCTCAAATTCCAGATTACCTAGCAGAGCTGCTCCACAAAGGCCTATCCTTCTCTTCAATTAAGATTCATGCCTCAACCATCTCAGCCCATTACTATTCTGAGCCACCCCTCTTTTCTTGCCCTCTGGTCAAACGGTTCCTGAGAGGAGATAATTTAAGACCCCCGAGGAGAGCTCCCACTCCTGCCTGAGACATTAACTTTGTACTGGAAAAGTTCACGCTCCCCCTTTTGAGCCTGCTACTACAGCAGAGTTAAAATTCCTCTCTTGGAAAACAGCCTTATTTCTAGCCATCACCTCAGCAAGAATAGTGAGTTACAGGCCCTTATGGTTGTGGAACCCTTCATTATCTTCCATGCAGACAGGGTTTCCCCTCAGGACTAACCCATCATTTATGCCCAAGGTGATATCCAGTGTGGCTTTAAACCAATCCATCCATTTACCCACCTTTTTTCCTAATCCTCAGATTAAAGGGCAAAGCATCCTGCACTCTTTGGACGTGCACAGACAGCTTAGGTTCTACTTTGACAGGACTAAACCTTTCAGAAAATCTGACCAGCTGCTAGTCAGCTTTGCTACAGGGGCAGAGGGCAAGACTATTTTAAAGCAAACCATCTCCTAATGGGTAGCACACTGCATCCATTTCTGCTACAAACACCATGGAAAACCTACCCCACAGGGGATCAGAACCCATTCCACTAGGGCTACCTCAACCTCTACATTATTTTTTAGGGGAGTCCCTACCAGGGACATCCTGGAAGCTGCAACCTGGAGTTCTTTACACACCTTTACCAAGCATTACCACTTGCCTATCTTTTTTAAATCCAGAGCTGTATTTGCTACAGTAGACTTACAAGGCCTGCTAGCCAGCCCCAGTACCTCTTGACTGCCTCCACCCTTCTTCAGCTTTGGGAATCAACCCAAGTGTGATGACTGCAACAGTGAAACACTAAGAACATAGCACAGTTGTGTACACTTACCATAAATGTAGATGTTAGTGTGTATTCACTATTGCAGTCCTGGTTATCCTCCCAACAGCCCCATGACTTGGCTATCTTTTCTACCTATCCTCTTTTTTGCCATATTTTATGGCAGTGGCATTTACTTTTTACTGGAGGTCTTCCACACCATGTAATGGCTTCCTATTTCCGGGGCAAGAAAAACTGATGTAAAAGCATCGCCTGCATGTTTTATACCCCTGCCTACATGAAAGAAGTGACAGCATGTGACAGAAATTCCAAGACACTGGTATTCAGGCTGATTGAGGGCTACTTGCAGGCAGAATAACCCAAGTATGATGACTGCAACAGTGATTGCACTCCAACATCTACATTTAAGGTAAGTGTACACAACTGTACATTTTGTGTATAATACTGAGACACTCCAGCCCGTGGAAAGTGGAAGGGCTTGTTGCTTCCTTTGGGTCTCAACACCCTCAACTAAGGATAGTGTGTGCAGAAACTAATATGGAGCTACAAAATAAAGGTTCTCTCATCCAACTCATGGAACTGAAGCTCCAGAGGCAGCATCCGGATCAAAGGTCCTCTTTGGATCCGACAGGCTTGCTCCCTGTGGTGCTTCATCACGGTTCCATGTTTAATCCATTGGATCCTGTACCTTTGGATCCAACGGACTGAAATTTGACTTGGCAAATGGACACTGCATATTGGGATCCAGACAGATAAGATCTGAATGGTTTCACTGCTGCTTTTCTTATTCATTGGATGCTAAGCTTATGATCTGACAGATGGTAGTCCGTTCTGCAATGAACTGTTAAGACATCTGATCCCAGTTCTTTGAATCTTATAATTCCTCAGATCTGACATTTGGGCAGTTTAAAGCATTGATTCTTAGAAAGGGTTTGCTCTGTCCCAATGGTGCAAGGTTTGATTCCCTCAACCCTGTTGCCCAACAGTGACACTCCACACATTTCACTTAACCAGACAGTTCTTCTGGGTTAAACCTGTATAAGGTTCATGCAAACCAATGCTTTATCCCTAAAAGTAAATACTGAGTTACAACATATGCTTTTGGTCTTCTCTCTTATCTCTACTTCCTTTCCTACTTCAAAAAGTCTCTCAGGAAGTGAAACTGCATGTTGGCTTCTAAGAGTCAGACCCACATGGACTGCTAACCTATTTCCACACTCTGGGGACTCCGTGAATGCATCTGCTGAATCTGCTTGTCTGTTTAAGGATGCGGGCATTCCTTGGTGGCTAGGTGTCAGAGTTTGGACCGTAGAAGCAGACGTGCTCCACAGAACTAGGGCTTCAGAGAACCTTTCTTTGACAGACTCCTGAAGAGCTGACTGCCCATCTATGGAGGCAGTCAGGGGACATTTTTTTCATGGCACCTGGATGCCTGAACCAACTTAACAATGCCTGGGTGCCAAGCATAATATCCAGAGGTTATTACATCCTTTTTTTTCCAAATGGTCAGGTTCAGTCCATCCTGCCGCTTCTGCGCAAGGATGATTGGAAGTGCTGTATACTTTTCAGGATGCATACTATTACAGAAAATTAAACAGAAGACTTATGTGCTTCTGGTCTGGAGCTAGTCACTAACAATTCTGAGCTCTGCCCTTTGGACTCACCACAACCCCCAGGGTGTTTTCTATATGCATGGCAGTGTGGCTGCTCACCTGAGGCTCAAAGGATTTCGGGTGTTTCCATATCTGAACTGCCTCCTTACTGCTTCAACCAGGTATCAACTGTTACAAACCAGGGATTACCGGTTTCAAATCTCCTGATCCCTGGACATTACTATAAATCTGGCAAAATTGAATTTGTCTCCTGTACAGAATTTGGAATTCATAAGGCCTTTTTTGAATACCACATACCAGCTCGCGTCTTGGAGTCTTCACCATCACATCATTAAGAAATCAAGTATGAGACTCGTGTCACTTCTGTCCCCCTCCAGTGAGATTAATCCTACAAGCTCTTGATTCTGTCAACTGCCATAATACTAGTCCGCTCCAGCAAGACTTTTATACAAATCCTCCAATGGACTTTAGTTCTTCAGTGGTCTGTTTGTTAGCAGCCTCTATCTGTTCCTATAAAACCAACTCCAATTTGCAAATGTCATTTTTGCTGATGGATCCAGTTGGACGACCTGTTCCTATGCAGGCTGTTCTACTCCTCTTCCCCCCATAGCCATAGTGATCACAGATGCTTCCCATCCAGAGTGGGGGCATTTCAAGTGAAAGATTGTCAAAAGCATGTGGTCTTCCCTGGGGACCAGGTTACATACCAATGTCCTAGAGATAAGAGCTGTTCTGCTCACATTGCAACCCTTTCAAGATATTCTCCCTCTAGGGACTATTGCAGTGCACCAAAATGTCAGTAGTTTAGTATATCAGCAAACAAGGAGAAACCTGTTCTTACCCCTTGTGCAGAGAGGCTATGAGGGTTTGGGAATAGGCAATATCTTCAAAGCTCTTTCTAATTATAACACATACTGATGAAATCCAATGCTCTGGCAGATGGGTCTGAGTTTTCATTAATGGTCCCTCAGTCGGTTTCAAACCTAATTTTTAGCTGTTGGGGCCAACCTTGCTACAATCTCTTTGCTTTCACCTTAAACAAATGCAGCCGATACTTCACTCTAATCCCTGTCCAGGGTAATCCTCAAGGGATGCTTGGGTTCACAATACCCCCTGTTTCCTGTATGCTTATCCCCCTCTACCATTGATCATGAAGTTTCTACAGAAAGCCAGCAGGTTGAAGAGCTTGTTTGGCCTTAATTGTGGTCCCCCCCTCAGGTTGCATCTGAAATATCCACCATGGATTCTGGAGCCCACTTGGAATGTCTTACCTCACCCTTTGGAGATCCAGCATCCTGATCTCCACACCTTCAAACTGCATGGTTTCTGTATTTCCAGTGATTGCAAGATCGTGCGGGCCTTTTGCCCCTCGTTTGTGAAATTAGCCAGCAGCAGGTTTAGGACCTCTACTATATATATATATATATATATATATATATATATATATATATATATATATATATCTTCCTCTACTTTCTGACCTTCCCTGACACATCTGCCGGAAATTCTGTCTGTATCTCCTATCTCACTTGGTGGAGTTCAAGCATCTTTCTCCATACCTTCTATACCTTACCCAACCACATGATTTCTCAAATTCCTGTGATAGTACTGTGGGTTCAGCCTTTCTCATGGTTGAGAAGTTATTGGCTTCTCAAGTTTTTCCATGAAGGTGGCCTTTAGACACAAATGGAAAATGTTACCCACACGGTCCTCTGTTCAGAACACTGGTCTTTTTTACAATCATTTGTGCCATTCTTTCCTCCTCACTAATTTTTGTCCTAGCACATGGAATTCTCCTATGGTCAGAGCAGTACCCTGTTATAACCATAAACATTAAGAATTTACCTTGCATGCCTTCAGGAACAGCACTTCAGGATGTTCAAACAAATTTTATTCTTACAGCACTGGGAGACCATTTTCATACCTTTGACATACTTCTTCCTTTTTTACATATTAAAAGAATGCAGTAAAACAGCGATACTGTACCTTATAAAGCTGTATTTTTCACAGCCCTGCATACAAATTGTTTGCTTTTTAACAGTCATATAGTATCATTAATAAACTGAAATTAATATACATTTTAATAAGTTGGTCTTGTTCCCTAACAGTTTCCTCCCTCTGACATGTGTCCTACCATACATGTAATTATATATGTTCTTCGTGTTTCACTGTTGCAGTCATCACACTTCGGTTATCCTGCCAGGGGTAGCCCTTAGTCGGCCCGAATACCAGGGGCTTAGTATTTCTGCATCAGTTGCTGTCGCTCCAGGACTGATGTCAGGTCAGTGGTATAAAATTAGGCAGCTGCTGCCATTGCATCAGTCTTTCTTGCAGAGGAGCCAGAAGCAGTTCGCTCAAGTGCCAGTCAGCCGCTACCTGAGTTTTTCTTTTCTGAAATTGAAGTTTAAGTCTTCTAAATCTAAGTACCCAGTTGGGGATCCTTTTTTTTTTTTTTTGCTCTAACCAATGTCAGAAAAGGTTAACAATGGTCTTGCCTGTGGAAAGTTAAATACCACACAGAGATTACCATTCTTACTGTGTCACCTGTTTAGGCCCAGACCACGACGTCCCTCGCTGTAAATTTTGTGCTTTGTTCAACGCCAGAACTATACGTCATCTGGCCCTTATCGTAGTTAAATATGTTTGCTTTCTATCTCTGTATTCCAAAATGGCTTCAGTAAGCCATCTGACTACCGATCTTCCAAAAAAACACAAGGATAAAGACAGCACAGGTCCATAACTGCCAACGACGCTTCTGTTAAGCTAGTCGCCAGTTCGTCGGTACTCAGTGAGGTGCTTTCACAGCCCCTGATGCCTGTTTCTATGGATTCGCAGGCCACTACTGAGACCCATTCGGAGTCCGGTATGCCGTGACTCTTCGTTGACTAAGGATCCTGCGGATGTCTCTTCCTTGGATGGGTCTGGAGCCGCTGAGCAGGCACCAGTTTCCGAGGAAGTTCTTCGCACTACCAATATTAGATACTGATTTCTTTTACGTCTTCAGTTATTTCTAAAACTACTGAGTTTCTAAGGTCCAGGGTACGAACTGTGCCTAAAAAAATGACCCAAACTCAAGCACCTGCTTCCATGCCTCCATCTCAAATGCTTAAAATGGCGGAAGACCTTATGCTTATTAAGGGGAGCTAGCCTACCCCTTCTAAAAGATAGATTTGTTCCCAGCACCTTTATTTGACCAGGAGTCTGACAACTCTGAGGTTTCGAATATGAAGATATGCCCTTGTCTGCTTATGAGGATTCAGATGCAGAGGAATCCATTCCCTCTGCCTCTCCTCCAAATGATTTTTCTTTTGATGAAACCCTACATACTTTGAGAGAACATTTACATTGGGAATGTCAGGATTATCGTCAGTCCAAAAAGAGACACAGGTAATTTTTTGATTTACCACAGCACAGACCCCTGGTTATCCCTCCTGTCCTGGATGTTGTGGATGATGTTTTCATGGAATCTAGTTTAACTCATGACACCCTACCACCTGCTCCCAGGAAACCTGACAGGTATTAAAGTCCCTGACTCTCACAAATTTCTTTTCAAAAATCCTAATGCGGACCCAGAGGTCATCACTCAGGGACCTAAAGGAATAAAAGCAACCACAGCCAGGAATCCCACCCCTTCGGACAGGGATTCCCGAGCTTTGGACAGATGGGGTAAAAATACACCTCTGCAACTCTTGCCATTAGAGCACTAAATTGTCAGTTCATGTTGAAATACCAGCAACATACAATGGAACTCCTTAAACAAATTATCTACCTTTCCTACTTGTGCAGAAAATAAAGAATTACAGGAGCTTATGCATTCTGCAAACCAAGTTACTAAACACACCTTGCAATGTGACTTTGCCCTAGAAGCATCCTGCAGGGCAGCAGTCACAGGTTCTGTACAAAGAAGGCATGCTTGGCATTACGGAACAAATTTTGCCAGACCATGTGAAATCAAAACTATTGGATGCATCATTGTACAAAGACAATTTGTTTGGTGCCAAGGCAGAAGAGGTCTTAAAAAAGATGGAAGAAAAAGCCAAATCTATGCAGACAGTTAAAGACTTCTTGCAAGTCCTGCCTTCGAGGTTCAGTAGGCATTTCCCCTCCAAGCACTGGTCTTTTCCAGCCCCCCTCAAGGTCAGCTCAGACAAGACCTAGGGGAAGCAGACCCCCCCCCCCCCTCAGACAGCAGTCCCTGGAAATGCAGAGATCTAAGCAATGGAGTTCCTCCACTTCAAAAACAGGGAGTGCTAAGCCACCCCCTTATGGAAAGGAACATGCAATGACTTTACAACTCCACTCCTTACTTCTGCCCACCTGTTTGTGCCCCCAGGAGGAAAACTCTCTTCTCATGCAAAAAAGTGGGCTTCCATCACTGACGACAGATGGGTCCTCAACAGTGTCCCAGAGATACAAATTTTATTTCCACACACTGCCAACCCCAAAAGGGTTCCCAGATCTTCCTCCAAACCAGTGGGCAGAGGCACAAAATCAAGTCCATTCCCTGCTTTCCATGAGGGCAATACAGCCTGTACCTGCAGACCAGATAGGCCAAGGTTTCTATTCCAGGCTGTTCCTGGCACCCAGAAAAGAAGGCACCTGGTGCCCAATCCTTGATCTATCCATTCTAAACACTTTGCTGGTGATAACAAAATTCAAAATGCTCACCTTCCAACGGCTTCTTCCTATGCTATCCAAGGATGCTTGGTTAGCCACCCTAGACCCACCTGAAAGAGGCCTATCTACACATCCCAATCAGGGATTATTGCAGGAAATATCTACATTTCAGGGCAGGATCTATGCACTTTCAGTCCTCTGCACTTCCCTTTGGCTTATCTACTGCTCCCAGTTTTCACAAAATGCCTGGCTCCTGCCATTGCTTTTTGCAGACCAAGGAATATTCAAATTTACTCCTACCTAGATTGCCTGATTCAGGCAGACTGTCAGGAAAAGCTATTACAGCACCTGACCCTTGTAAAGGACCTACTGACCTCCCTGGGTTACACTGTAAATGGAAATAAATCCAAACTAGTCCCCACTCAGAAAATTGTATTCCTGGGAGCAAACCTGGACACAGCATCCCAGATAGCATTCTTTACTCCAGAAAAACAAGCCTACTTCTTTCAACTAGCCACCAGAACCCAGTTATCTGCAAGGAAAATCCTGCAAGCACTAGGGTTCATGGCTTCCTGCATTCTACTCATTCCATATGTCAGACTGCATATGAAGAAACTTCAGTGGTACTTAAAAAGCCTTTGGTGTAAACACACTCAGGACCTGGACACTGTCATACTTTATGATACCTTGTCTAAGGAAAGATTTTCTTTGGTGGGCAGTAGCATGCAACCACAAGGACCTTCCCTTTTTACAACCCCACGACACCCAGACCCAAACCACAGATGCATCAGATTATGCCTGGGGTGCACCCCTGGATGGCAGGTACATTTCAGGGCCATTGGAGCCCAAATCAAATGCATCTGCACATCAACCAAAAAGAAATGCTAGCTGTTCACGTTCTGACAGCTTTCAGACCCCTACTATCCCTGGGGCCTCTACTGACCAAAACAGACACCACCACAGTGATGTGGTACATCAGCAAGCATGGAGGAACTCACTCCTATCCCCTCTGCAGGCTAGCCATGACCCTTTAGCACATGGCTTCAGCCATGCAAATTTGCCTGCTAGCACAATTCCTGCTAGGCTCCCCAAACTCTCTGGCAGACAACTTGAGCAGAAAACTCCTAGACCCACACGAGTGGCAGCTAGATCACAGCACCTTCAACCTTGTAACCCAGAAATGGGCCACCCCAAAGGTGGAGCTATTTGCCTCCCACAACAATCACCAGCTCAGCAAATTCTGCACCAGGGAACCTCACAGCAAGGCCTGGAAAGTGGATGCCATATCCTTCCAATGGATAAACCTCTGGATCTATGCATTTCCCCCTCTACCTCTACTTACAAGGGTGCTACTCAAAATAAGGCTGGAAAAACCAAGAGCAATCTTGATTGGTCCAGACTGGCCACGCTTGCACTGGTACCTACTGCTGCACAGTCTGTCACCCCTGCTTCCATGGTACCGTCCTCAGATCTTGAATCTCCTGACCCAGCAGAATGGAGAATTCATGCATCCACCATTGCAGACCCTGAGCCTGGCTTTTTCCCTGACCTCTCCTCCAGTTGCCAGCCTAAGCAAGCAAGTCCTGGACATTATACGTGAGGCCAGATGCCCCAGCACTAGAAAATCCTATGCTGACAAGTGGAAAAAGGTATTGCACCTGGATCCAGGCTAAGGGAGCTGATACAGCACAGCCCTCCCTATCTCTCATCTTGGATTACCTAGCAGACCTACTTCAGAAGGGCCTATACTACTCTTCTATTAAAATTCATGCCTCTGTCATCTCTGCACATTACAGCACAGAGCCACCTCTCTTTTATCATCCTCTTAAACAGTTCCTAAGAGGAGCTTTCAATTTAAGGCCACCCAGAAAATCTCTTACCCCAGCTTGGGACCTTAACTTTGTGTTGGAAAAGCTCACACTATCCCCCCCCCCCCCTTGAGCCTGCAGCTTCATCAGAGTTAAAATTCCTGTCTTGGAAAACAGCCTTGCTTCTGGCTATCATTTCAGCTAGAAGAGTTTCAGAGCTACAAGCACTAATGGCTGTGGAGCCTTTCATCATTTTTCATGCTGACAGGGTCTCCTCAGGACTAACCCAGTCTTTATGCCTAAAGTGGTGTCTAGTGTGGCTCTTAACCAATCTATTCATTTGCCCACCTTTTTCCTTAAGCCTCAAAATAAGGGGGAAAGGATTCTGTGCTCTCTATATGTGCTCAGACAACTTCGATTCTACCTGGATAGGACTAGGCCCTTTAGGAAAACTGACCAGTTGCTAGTCAGCTTTGCAGCAGGGATGGAGGGCAAGAACATATCCAAACCATTTCCAAATGGATAGCACACTGTATCCATTTCTGTTACAAACACCATGGGAAACCACCCCCACTTGGCGTCAGAACACATTCCACAAGGGCAACCTCCACCTCTGCAGCTTTCCTCAGAGGGGTCCTTACCAGGGATATCCTGGAGGCTGCAACATGGAGTTCTGTTCATAACTTCACCAAGCATTACCACTTGCCTATCTTTTCCAAATCCAGGGCTGGCTTTGCAACCGCAGTCTTGCAGGGGATACTAGCCAGCCCCACCACTTCTTGACTGCCTCCACCCTTTACTTCAGCTTGGGGAATCAAGTGTGATGACTGCACCACTGAAACACGAAGAACATAGTACAGATGTTCTTTGTGTTTCACTGTTGCAGTCATTGCATTTGGGTTATCTGCTTTCAGGTAGCCCTCAGTCAGCCTGAATAACAAAGTCTTGGGTCCTGTGTCGGTTGCTGTCCCCTCTTCCATGATGTCAGGTCATCAGGGGTATAAAACATGCAGCCGATGCTGTTACATCAGTCTTCCTTGTGCGGTGCCCGAAGCAGAAGCAGTTCGCAAGTGCTGGTTGGCCGACTCCTGAAATTTTCGTTTTCGAGTTTCAGAACCGAAGTTTTCAACTAAAGCCAAGTACCCCATTGGGAATACTTTTTCTTGCTCTGTACCGATGTCAGTAAAAGTTAATAATTGCATTACTTGTGGAAAGCAATAACTCAAAAATTTTCATTCGTACTGTATTCCTTGCCTAGGCCCTGATCACGACGTACCTTGCTGTTGGTTTTGTGCTTTATTTAATCAGTGTACTGTCCATCGTCTGTATATTTTCACCTCTAAATATTTCAGTTCTCGATTTTAATTATCCAGAAATGTCGGTTAGCCATTCCACTACCGGGATTCCGAAAAAACACAAAGACAGAGACAGGCTGCCGAGGTCCAAAACTGCTAATGATGCTTCTCCTAAGCCAGTCACCAGTTTGCCAGTACACTGTGAGGCTCTTTTGCAGCCCCTGATACCTGCTACTTCTGATTTGCAAGCCTCTACTGAGACCCATTCAGAGACTGGTATGCCACGAGATGCTTCAACTATGGAACCCACGGATGTCTCTACCTTGGATGGGTCCGGAGCTGCTGTGCAGGCACTGGCTTCTGAGGGTGTATTCAGGCCTACGGACTTGCATATTAAACCAACGCCTCCTTCACTTAGGCCTAAATCTCAAACCATGCTTAAAAAAACGACGCCCAGGTCATGTGCTCAGGCCTCTATGCCTAAAAAACAAATAAGAATGGCTGAAGATCTAATAACTCTAATCAGGGGTAGCCACCGCCTGAAGTTGTTTATGAATCTTCTGACCAGGATTCTGTTTTTTATGATTCTTCTGATGATCTGGATTTGCCCTTATCTACTTATGAGGATTCTGATGCAGAGGACTCTATTCCCTCTGCTTCCCCTCCAGAGGATTTTTCTTTAGATGAAATCTTACATACTCTAAGGGAGCATTTCCACTGGGAAAGCCAGGATTTTTCTGATTCAAAAAAGAGGCTCAGGGATTTCTTAATCCTGCATCAGCATAGGCCTTTAGCTATTCATCCTGTACTAGACATTGTTGCTGTTTTTCGGAATCTAGTTTGGCCCATGTTTCCTTGCCTCCTGCTCCCAGAAAACCTGACAGATACTACCTGGTCCCTGAGTCACACAAGTTCCTTTTTAAAAATCCTGTTGTGGATCCAGAGACTTTCACAGGGGTCCAAGGGCATTAAATCTTCTACTGCTAAAAATCCTACCCCTTCTGATAAGAGACTCCAGGGCGATGGATAGATGAGGTAAGAAGGTTTACACTTATGTAACCTTGGCCATTATGGCCTTAAACTGCCAGTTTCATATGTTAAAGTGTCAGCAACATGTTATTGGATTGCTTAAACAGAAAATGATGTTGATTCCTGATTGTGTGGAAAATAAAGAATTGCAGGATGTAATGCATTCTGCTGAACAGGTTGGAAAACATACTTTGCAATGTGGTTTTGATTCATTAGAGGCCTCTTACAGGGCTGCTGTTACTGGGTCAGTCCTCAGAAGGCATGCTTGGCTTAAGGAGCAATCTTTGCCTGATCGTGTTAAAGCTAAATTGTTGGATGCTCCCTTAAATCAGGACCACCTGTTTGGCAACAAGGCTGAGGAAGTTCTTAAAAAGATGGAAGATAAAGCTAAATCTATGCAAACTGTTAAAGATTTCTTACAAGTTCAGCCTCCTAGATTTAGTAGACACTGGCCCTCTAAAATTGGTCCTTTCCCCTTCCAGGTCTTCTCAAGCCAAACCCAGACACAGCAGTAACCCCATGTTTCAGTCCCAGGGGACACAGGACTAAGCAGTGGGGGTCCCCCACTTCCAAATATGGGAGTAATAAGACTCCCCCCTATGGTAAACTGTCTCAATGACTTCCTTTTAAATTTTCCAAGCACTTACCAACTGACTGCCCCTTTGGGGGGGGGGGGATTGCTCTTCATGCAAAGAACTGGGAGCTCATTACCCAGGACAAATGGGCTTTAAATAGTGTCCCAGGGATACAGATTTCACTTCCACACGTTGCCAACAACAAACGGGTGGCCAGACCTACCCCCAAATCAGTGGGCAGAGGCCCAAAAACAAGTACTTTCTCTCTTAAGCATGAGGGCTATTCAATTGGTACCAGAAGAGGAAAAGGGACAAGGTTTCCACTCGAGACTTTTCCTGGTACCCAGAAAAGACAATTCATGGCGTCCTATCCTGGACCTGTCTACTCTAAACACCTTTTTGGAGATTCCAAAATTCAAGATGCTGACTCTTCACCAGTTGCTTCCAATGCTAGGCAAAGACACCTGGTTGACAACACTAGAATTAAAGGAAGCATACCTGCACATCCCAATCAGGGAATCTTGCAGAAGATACCTTTGCTTCAAAGCAGGCTACATGCACTATCAGTTCTTTGCTCTGCCCTTTGGCTTATCTACTGCGCCAAGGGTATTCACAAAGTGCCCAGCTCCATTTATAGCATTTTGCAGGCAAAGAAATATTTCATATTATACCCATACCTGGATGATTGTCTAATTCAGGCAGGAAGCCAGGACATAATTTTGAATCATCTGGCCTTTGTACAAAGGGTTCTAACTTGTCTGGGGTACACCATAAATGAAAGGAAATCTCACCTGGTACCCTGTCAAATTATATTCCTGGGAGCAAGCTTGAATACAACTTCCCAAATGGCTTACCTCACGCCAGAGAAACAAATTCATTTGACAACCTACTTCAAACAAGTGGCCACAAAAACCCTGCTATCTTCAAGACAAATACTGCAAGCCTTGGGGTTCATGGCCTCCTGCATTCTTCTAATTCCATATGCAAGACTGCATATGAAGAAACTACAGTGGTGTCTAAAAAGCCTATGGTGTCAATATTCCCAGGATCTAGAAGCAATGACTCCTATCATACCTTGCCTACGCCTAGAGTTCCTTTAGTGGGCAGAGGCCTGCCATCAAAACAAGGGACTACCTTTCACACCGCTTCCTGCCGCCCAAACCCTAACAGATGCCTCAGACTATGCATGGGGGGCTCACTTGGCAGGGAAGTGCATTCAGGGCAAATGGAAACCAAGTCAAATGCACCTTGCATATCATTCAAAAAGAAATGTTAGCTGTACAGAATGCTCTGACAGTCTTCAAGGACCACATTCTTCCAGGACAACTAATGGTAAAGACGGACAACATCACTGTTAAGTTGTGCATTAACAAGCAGGGAGTACACATTCTTACCCCCTCTGCAGACTAGCCATGGCATTGTCGGACACAGCCTTGAGCTACCAAGTGCACCTACAAGCTCAATTCCTGCCAGGAAATTTAAATACACTGGCAAATGGACTAAGCAGAAACCTCATGGAACCACACGAGTGTAAAGTGGAACCAAGGATTTTCAACATGTTGACAAGCAAATGGGGGAGCCCAGATATAGACCTGTTTGCCTCTCCACAGAACTACCAATTGGACAAATTTTGCACAAGGACTCCCCACAAACAATCCTGGAAAGTGGATGCTCTGTCCTTCAGTTGGAAACATCTATCAGTCTGTGCCTCCCCCCCCCCTCTTCCTCTGCTCTCCAAAGTACTATTAAAAATCAAACAGGAAAAACCAAGGATGATTTTGATTGCTCCAGACTGGCCACGCCAACACTGGTAGCCCCTCCTACACAGTGTCACGGATGTTCTTCGTGTTTCACTGTTGCAGTCATTACATTTGGGTAATCTGTTGGCAGGTTGCCCTCAGTCGGCCTGATTAACAAAGTCTTGGGTCCTGCATCAGTTGCTGTCCCTTCTTCCATGACGTCAGGCAGTCAGGGGTATAAAACATGCAGCTGACGCCATTACATCAGTCTTTCTTGCCGTGTGGTGCCCGAAGCAGAAGCAGTTTGCAAGTGCCGGTCTGCCGATTCCTGAAATTATGTTTTTTGAGTTTCAGAACCTAAGTCTTCAACTTAAAGCTAAGTACCCCATTGAGGAAACTTTTTCTTGCTCCTTACCGATGTCCGTAAAAGTTAATAATTGCATTACTTGTGGAAAGCAAATACCTCATAAATATTTTCACTCGTACTGTATTCCTTGCCTATGCCCTGACCACGACGTAACTTGCTGTCTGTTTTGTGCTTTATTTAATCAGCGCACTATCCATTGTCTGTATATTTTTGCCTCTAAATATTTCAGTTCTCGGTTTAATTATCCAGAAATGCCATTGGTTAGCCATCCGACTACTGGGATTCTGAAAAAATGCAAAGATTGACAGAGACAGGCCGCCAAAGTCCAAAATTGCAGACGACGCTTCTCCTAAGCCAGTCGCCAGTTTGCTGGTACTCAGGCACTTATGCAGACCCTGATACCTGCTACTTCTGATTCACAGACCTCTACTGAGACCCATTCAGAGTCAGGTATGCCGCGAGATGCTTCACCTACGGAACCTGTGGATCTCTACCTTGGATGGGTCCGGAGCCGCTGTACAGGCACCGGCTTCTGAGGGTGTATTCCGGCCGACAGACTTGCATATTAAATCAACACTGCCTTCATTACTAAGGCCTAAATCTCGATTCATGTCTAAAAAAACAATGCCCAGGCCACTTGTTCAGGCCCCTATGCCTAAAAAACAAATGATAAAATTGGCTGAAGATCTAATTACTCTAATCATGGGTAGTCAACCACCCCCCCAAGAGGCCTAGGGCTGAGTTTGATTATGAATCTTCTGATCAGGATTGTTTCTTCTGACCCTTCTAATGACCTGGATTTGTCCATACCTACTTTTGAGGATTCTGATGTAGAGGATTCCATTCCTTCTGCTTCTCCTCCTGAGGATTTTTCTTTTGGGGAAACTTTACATACTTTAAGGGAGCATTTCTACTGGGAAAGCCAGGAATTTTCTGATTCAAAAAAGAGGCTTAGGGATTTCCTTCTTCCTCAGCATAGGCCTTTGGCTATACCTCCTGTACTAGACATTGTTGTTTTCAGAATCCAGTTTGGCCCCTGATTCCCTGCCTCCGACTCCTAGTAGACCTGACAGATACCACAGGGTTCCTGAGTCTCACAATTTCCTTTTCAAAAATCCTGTTGCAGTTCCAGAAACCATTTCTCAGGGGCCCAGGGGCATTAAGGCTTCTACTGCTAAAATTCCTACCCCTTCTGATAGCTGGATAGATGGGGTAAAATGGTTTATACTTCTGCAACCTTGGCAATCAGAGCTTTAAACTGCCAATTTCATATGTTAAAATATCAATAGCATATTATTGGACTGCTTAAACAGAAAATGATTATTCCTGACTGTGTGGAAAATAAAGACTTACAAGATTTAATGCATTTTGCTGAACAAGTTGGAAAACATACTTTACAATGTGGTTTTGATTCTTTAGAGGCCTGTTGCAGGGCTGCTGTTACTGGGTCTGTACTTAGAAGGCATGACTGGCTTAAGGAGCAATCTTTGCCTGATCATGTTAAAGCTAAATTGTTGGATGCTCCTTTAAATCAGGACCGCCTGTTTGGCAATAAGGCTGAAGAAGTTCTTAAAAAGATGGAAGATAAAGCTAAATCTATGAAAACTGTTAAAGATTTTTTTTTTACAAGTGCAACCTCCAAGGTTTATTAGGCACTGGCCTACTAAGAATTGGTTCTTTCCAGCCCCTTCCAGATCTTCTCAAGCCAAACACAGACAGCAAAAACCCCAGGTTTCAGTCCCAGGGGACTCTCAGAACTAAGCAGTGGGGGGCCTCCACTTCCAAATCAGGAAATAACAAGACACCACCTATGGTAAGCAGTCTCAATGACTTCCTTTTAAAATTTCCAAGCACTTATCTTTTAACCGCCCCTTTGGGAGGAAAATTTGCTCTTTATGCAAAGAACTGTGAACTCATAACCCAGGACAAATGGGTTTTAAATAGTATTCCAGGGATACAGATTTCATTTCCACACATTGCCAGCACCAAACCGAGTGGCCAGACCTGCCCCAAAATCAGTGGGCAGAGGCTCAAAAACAAGTACTTTCCCTCTTAAACATGGGGGGGTTATTCATCTGGTACCAGAAGAGGAAAAGGGACAAGGTTTCTATTCCAGAATTTCTGGTACCCAGAAAAGACAATTCATGGCATCCAATCCTGGACCTGTCTACTCTAAACATCTTTCTGGAGATTCCAAAATTAAAGATGCTGACTCTTCACCAGTTCCTTCCTATGCTAGGCAAAGATTGCCTGGTTGGCAACTCTAGATTTAAAAGAAGCATACCTGCACATCCCAATCAGGGAATCTTGCAGAAGATACCTATGCTTCAAAGCAGGCTACTTGCATTATCAGTTCTCTGCACTGCCCTTTGGCTTGTCTACTGTGCCCAGGGTATTCACAAAGTGCCTGGCTCATAATTGCATTTTGCAGGCACAGAAATATTCAAATAAATCCATACCTGGACGATTGTCTAATTCAGGCAGAAAACCAGGGCATACTTTTATATCATCTGGCATTTGTAAAAAGGGTTCTAACTTGTCTGGGGTACACCATAAATGAAAAGAAATAACAACTGGTACCCTGTCAACAAATTACATTCCTGGGTGCAAGCTTGAATACAACTGCCCAGATGGCTTTCCTCATTCCAGAGAAGCAAATTCATTTGGTAACCTACTTCAAACAAGTGGCCACAAAAACTCTGCTATCTGCAAGACAAATACTGTAAGCCTTGGTGTTCATGGTCTCCTGCATTCTTCTAATTCCATATGCAAGACTGCATATGAGGAAACTTCAACGGTATCTAAAAAGTCTATGGAGTCAAAATTGTCACAGCCTGGAAACAATGATTCCTATCATACCTTGCTTACACCTGGAGTTCCTATAGTGGGCAGAGGCCTGCCACCAAATCAAGGGACTACCATTCACACTACCCCCTGCCGCCCAAACCCTAACTACAGATGCATCAGACTATGCATGGGGGGCTCACCTGGCAGGGAATTGCATTCAGGGCAAATGGAGCCCAAATCAAATGCACCTACATATCAATCAAAAAGAAAGGTTAGCTGTACAGAATGCTCTGACAGCCTTCAAGGACTACAATCTTCCAGGACAACTAATGGTAAAGACGGACAACACCACGGTTATGTGGTACATAAACAAGCGGGGGGGGGGTACACATTCCTACCCCCTCTGTAGGCTAGCTATGGCATTGTGGAACACAGCCTTGAGCTACCAAGTGCACCTACAAGCTCAATTCCTGCCAGGAAAATTGAATACACTGGCAGACGGACTAAGCAGAAACCTCATGGACCCACACGAGTGGAAACTGCAACCACGGATTTTCAACATGTTGACAAGTGAATGGGGGAGCCCAGACATAGTTTTATTTGCCTCCCCCTAGAACTACTAGTTGGACAAGTTTTGTACAAGAACTCCCCACAAACAAGCCTGGAAAGTATATGCTCTGTCCTTCAGCTGGAAAAAACTATCAGTCTACGCCTTTCCCCCTCTGCTCTCCAAAGTTCTACTAAAAGTCAAATAGGACAAACAAAGGATGATTTTGATTGCTCCAGACTGGCCATGCCAACACTGGTACCCCCTCTTGCGCAGCGTGTCACAAATATATCCATGACACCTGCCTCAGACCCCTTCCCTGCTGTCTCAGCAGGAGAACCAAATTCTGCACCCTCAGCTTCCAACATTAAACCTTGCAGCCTGGCTAATCACTTAAATTCACCCTTATCCCTCAGCAAACCTGTGATGGATGTTATCTTGGAGGTGAGGAGACCTACTACTAGAAAATCTTATGCTGACAAATGGAAAAGATTCTGTGCCTGGAACCAATCTTTAGGGATAAGCCCAGCAGCGCCCAGTTTACCTCAGATTTTGCAATACTTAACTGAGATGCTTCACAAGGGTCTGTCTTTTTCCTCCATTAAAATCCACGCCTCAGCTATTTCAGCTCACTATAACACAGAACCCACCCCTCTTCTCTCATCCTCTGCTCAAGCAGTTCCTCAGAGGGGCAAAAAACTTGAGACCACCCAGCAGAGCTCCAACCCCTGCCTAGAACCTTAACTTTGTTTTGGAGAAACTCACTACCTCCTTTCAAGCCAGCTGCTACTGCAGACTTAAAATTTATTTCTTGAAAAACAGCCTTCCTTTTAGCAATCACTTCAGCTAGAAGGGTATCTGAATTGCAGGCCCTTATGGCAGTGGAGCCTTTCATCATCTTTCATGCGGACAGGGTTTCTCTCGGGACCAATCCATCCTTCATGCCCAAGGTGGTTTCCAGTGTGGTTCTTAATCAGTCCATTCATTTGCCAACCTTCTTTCCCAATCCACAGAACAAAGAGGAATGGATACTGCATTTCTTGGATGTGCACAGACAACTTAGATTCTACTTGGACAGGACTAAACCTCAAAGGAAATCTGAACAATTGCTGGTGGCATTTGCTGCAGGGGCAGAGGGGAAGGCTATTTCATAGCAAACCATTTCTGAATGGATAGGCCATTGCATTCATTTCTTATATAAGCACCATGGAAAATCTATCCCCCAGGGGATCAGACCTCACTCCACCAGGGCTGCATCTACCTCTACAGCCTTTCTCAGAGGCATCCCTACCAGGGACATCCTAGAAGCTGCTACCTGGAGTTCTGTACACCCAAGCATTATCATTTGCCAATTTTCTCTAAATCCAGAGCTGGCTTTACCACTGCAGTCTTGCAGGGCCTTATATCTGGTCCTAATGCTATTTAAAGTCCTCCTCCCAACCATAGCTTTGGGAATCTACCCAAATGTAATGACTGCAACAGTGAAACATGAAGAACATAGTACAGTTGTGTACACTTACCATAAATGTAGATGTTCGAGTGTATTCACTGTTGCAGTCCTGGTTACCCTCCCTCCAGCCCCCTAACTTCTTTTGGCTATACCTCTACTTTCCTTTACTATGCTTAAAAGCATTTTGGTGTATCATTGTACTTTTATATTTAATTGCTTCCCATTGGGGGGGCACCTGGCATCTGGGGCAAGAAAAACTGATGCAATGGCGTCAGCTGCATGTTTTATACCCCTGATAACCTGACATCATGGAAGAAGGGACAGCAACCAACGCAGGACCCAAGACTGTTAATCAGGCTGACTGAGGGCTACTTGCAAGCAGATAACCCAAATGTAATGACTGCAACAGTGAATACACTCTAACATCTACATTTATGGTAAGTGTACACAACTGTGCCTTGTGCACACTTGCCATAAATGTAGATGTTTGATTGCATTCACTGTTGCAGTCCTGGTTTCCCACCCTCCATCCCCCTTGTCTCTCTCTTCCTCACTCTCTACAAGGATTTTTGGTATTTACTTTCTACTGGTGGTGTTCTTCCACCAAAACCTAGCTCCCTTTTTGGGGGGCTCCTGACATTTTGGGAAAGAAAAACTGATGTAATGGCATCGGCTGCCTGAATTTGTACCACTGATGACCTGACGTCAGTCTTGGAGCAACAGCAACCGACTCAGAAATACTTAGCCTCTGGTATTTGAGCTGACTGAGGGCTACCCCTGGCAGGATAACCCAAGTGTGATGGCTGCCACAGTGAATGCACTGACATGTACATTTATGGTAAGTGTACACAACTGTACTTATTTTTCTCAACTTGATAAAATATGCCTCTACATCATATTATTCATCATAAATTTTTGTCAAAACAACTGTCATTGATTGGTGCATGCAGTGGCATTTCATGTGTAGGTGAGGTTGAACATCTTGTAATCACAGCCTTTAGAATAGAAAATACTGAAATGATCACAAATATAAGTACAATGACAACACCCTGGGTTATAGTAGTTCCCAGGTTACCAAGAATACTGCCCAACCATCCAAAAAGTGTCCATTGTTTTGATGTGCTGTCCAAATCTTTGGCCCTTTTTTCCATGAAATTTGCCAGTTTTTCCTGTTCATCATAATAGTCACCAATATATGAACAGCAACAACTCCCTATGAGGACACATAAACCCCCCTTTTGCCGCAAGCATTATATCAAGTGCCATTCGATTTTGTAACACTACTGTTTGCATTTCAGTCATTCTTCAATTTGTCATCCTGATGTGATGCGAAGTTTTGTTGGCTGCCACCTGTAGAATTTGGGCAAGCATAGCCCTTTGCATGCCATACCTAGGATTAAAAATACTTGCTCTGCCCAATAAATTGCTCACTTATTTTTCAATCAGCCTGCTGGTGGGTGTTCGAAATGTTGAATAAGCAACATCCAGACCAGTTTATAGGCAATCAGGGGTAGGCACAATCACCACAGATGTAGTAACTAGGATTAAAAATACTTGCTCTGCCCAATAAATTGCTCGCTTATTTTTCAATCAGCCTGCTGGTGGGTGTTCGAAATGTTGAATAAGCAACATCCAGACCAGTTTATAGGCAATCAGGGGTAGGCACGATCACCACAGATGTAGTAACTATCACTTGCCATGCCCCCAGTCATAGCTTTTTAAGTGCAAAGAGTGTAACCCACTTTCATGCCTGGTGTCATTACAGTTGCTTTTTCCTACTGGTACAGTCCCATTTCTGGTATAACATGTCTCCATGATGTGTGGTTGCAAGTTAGAGACATGACCTTTGAAAAATCAGTTACATTTTGCCAGGTTAATCTGATGTCATTAAGGTCCTTTCAAATGACACCTGTGATGCAGGGATGGGAATCATAGGAATGCCTACCTTAGAATGATGAGGTATATGCGAACATATCCAGCAGTTTGTGTTTAGATTTTTGGCATATTGCCGAAGGACCAGCAAAAAAACGTTTTCTCTCGACCAGTTTATAGAAGGTAGAAGGAAACAGCAGCAGAAAGAAAGCAAAAGTACCTGTTGTCACTGGATTCATCAAGGACTCCTACTGAAGTTGACCTCAATGGGCAGATTATTTATCTGTCACACCTCCATTTCCCTCTGTTGGCTGCGATGATTCGTCTGGAGTTCCCACACGACAGGTCATCTTGCAATGAGACAAATGGATCCACATTGGTAGTTCTGCACAGTGACCTGCAGTCAAAGTGGTGAGCAGGACCTGGAAAGGCCCCTTCCACCTCTGGCTCAGGCAGTCTTTCTTCTGGAAAAGTTTCACATACACCCAATCACCTGGTTGTAATTGATGCCAGGGCTGCTCAGGAGACTTTGGTAACACTGCTCTTACTGTTGATGATATTGCTGCAAAATATTTAGTTTCCTAGAATAAGAAATCATAGCATCATCTAACAAAGGTAAATCGGCATTTCCCACTGGGGGTGTAGCTGGAAGGGCCATGGGTCTCCCCATTAATATTTGTATGGACTCAACTTTCTGGTGGGATTGAGTTGAGGCCCTCATACTCAATGCTATGGGGGAAGGGCTTTGGGCCACTTTAAATGGGTTTTAGTACAAATCTTTGACATTTTATTTTTAAGGGTCCTGTTTACTTTACCCTTTCCACTAATCCAGATGACTGGGGATGGTTGGGACAGTGTAGACTCAACTAAGTATTAAATATTTTACACAGTTCTTTACACACTTATTAAAATGTGTTCCCTGGTCACAGTTAATGGTGGGTATACTGAATCTCTGTATATAATTATACAAAAATGTCTTTACCACTGTGACTGCATCAGCTTTGTGACATGGGTAAGCTTCCACACATGCTAACAACATACACACTACCACCAAAATAAATTGTAAGTTTAGTTTTAGGCATCTGGATGTTAAAAGGTCCCCAGGGTGGAGGCAAACTTGCAGATTTGCTGTTGGCATGCTTTCTTATGTTCTACTCCAAACATATACTGCAATGTTGTACATATTGAAGTATCAGAGGAGACATGAGGGGCATACCAACTTTGGGCAGTTTGATTAAATAAAGCTGTATTATATGTAAGGGCTAGTAGATAATATGTCCTTACTAGGTAAGGTACCAAAGAGGCAGGTGCCACCAGTTAGCCATCTGGATGTCGCCAAATGCCATCAGAGAATTTTCTACATCCATTCTTGAACCACCTCAAAACTACTCCCTGTGATGCTTCAGCTTGAAAGGCTGACAACTTTGCAAAGTCAAACACATCATTACTGTTGCAGTTTTATTGTTAACATACACCAATTTTTGCAACAATTTACTACTGCTTGTTTAGCAACTTGGTTTGCTAAATTGTTTCCTTTTGCAACCATATTCATACCTTTTTGATGTGGACAACATTTGATTATAGACCGCCTCTTGGGTAGCAAAAGTGCATCTAACAATGATGTACCCTGAATTTTTAATTTGATTTCCTGAAGAGGTCAAAACCCTTTCCAAAACTGCCCAAAATCATGTACCACCCCGAAAGCATAACAGCTGACTGGAAAATTATTGGCCACCTTGTCTTTGGCTAACTCACGGGCTTTTTGCAAAGCCACTAGCTCAGCTATTTGAGCAGAGTGAACACCCTCTAATCTTTGTTGCAACAATATTGTTTGTTAGGTACAGATGGCTATTCCCAAGAGTAGCTTCCCTGTTTTTTCTCTTCCACAGGAGCTGTCCATGAATAAGTTCACTTAATTGGGTATAGGAGTGACTTTTAAGTCCTCCCTAGGAGAAAGCAAATTATTACGCATGCATGCACACAATCATGCTCTTGATCATCCTCAGCAGTAGGCAGCAGAGCTGCAGGATTTAGAAAAATACAGCAGATCAGAGAACTAGATGGATCAGAAAGAAGTGTAAGTTCATATCTAGTTAGACGTGCAGTCAAGAGTGGTTTTCATTTTAAGCAAAAGAGGTAAAACAGAATGAGGGATAGCTGCTGAGAGATCATGCCCAAGCACCAACTACTGTGCCAAATTTAGACTGGCAGTAGTGGCAAATGCCCTTAAACAGGGTGGAAAACCTTTTGCAGCAGAATCAAGTGCTGTGCTGTAATAAGCTAATGGACAATAGCTGTCCCCATGTTTTTGTGCAAGTACTGCTTTAGCAAATCCATTTCTTTCATGACAAATAAAATAAAAGGTTTATAATCTGGTAACCCTAAAGCTGGGGGCAGTATCTAAAGCTTGCTTCAAGTTCTGAAATTTCTTCACTGTTCCAAAGGAGAGGCTCTGGTGTATCCTGTTTTAAAAAAATTATCAAAGGTTTGGCAATTTCTGCGTAGTTAGGGATCCACTGTCTGCAGTATCTGGTCATACATAGGAAAGACCTAACCTGTCTGTCGTGGGGCCTTAGATATTGCATCAATATGAGATGGTAACACTTGCCTGCTACCCTGAGATGTTAAATGACCAAGATAACGTACCTGTGGTGACCACAGTTCTAGTTTTTCTCTAGACACTGTGTCCCTTTCCTGCAAGGTAGTCTGCTGACATTGTTGAAAGGAGTTTGATGCTATCAGTAAGTCATCTACATATTGTACTAACACAGACCTAGCCGGAAGTGTCACATTCTCCAAATTATTTTTCAGAATTTGAGAAAATTGAGATGCGTATATACTTGTGGCAACCACGTCCATGTATATTGCTGTCCCTGATAAGTGAAAGCAAATGGAAACTGACTGCCAGGGTGAATAGGTATAGAAAAGAATGCTGAACATAAATCACAGAAAAGTAACTAGCAGTAGATAGTATGCAACTCAGTATTGTTGCTGGATTTGGAATAACAGGGAAAGTAGGCAGTAATGCATTATTTACAGACCTTAAGTCTTGTACAAATATATAACTATCCTTACCTGGCATTTTCACTGGAAAAATAGTATTACAAGGGCTTATAGCTGGTATTATTCCTTGCTGTATTAGAGACAATTACAGGCTTGATTCCCTGCTCTGTGTCCAGCTTTAGTGGATATTGTGGAACTCTATGGAGAGGTTTTGATGGATTTAACTTTATTTTTGCTGGTTCTGCTGATTTCAGTATACCTACCTCATTTGCATGCTTAGCCCACAATTTGGCAGGTACCTGCTGTAGTATTTCCCATCTGTCTATGCTTCCAGCAGGCTGTTTCTCAGCTTCTGCTAAAACTGCCAGTACTTCCCCCCTCTGATTCTGTTGAACATTTAGATGTAGCTCTTCTGGGGTTCAGTAAATGGTACAAACCCAGCTTGCATAAAAAATCTCTTTCTAGCAGATTTACAGGTGCAGTAGTACTCAAAAGAAAATAATGCTTTTCTTCAATCTGATCTAAAGAAATGGAGATGGGTTCTGAAACAAGATATGTAACTGTAGTATTTGTTACTCCAACTGCCTTTACTTTATGCTCTGATACTGGTATTTGACTATCTGAAGTATTTTTTAACACTGACCTAGTGGCTCCAGTGTCCACCAGAAATGGGGTTTTCCTTGAATTTATTTTCATCTTAATGTAGAGTCCATTTTGATCTATTGGCAGTAGAGGATTAAGATTTACTTCTGTGTTATTTCCTTGACCTAGTCAGTATGGAGCTTCCTGACTCCTTCCAGTCTGAGGAGGTGGAGGAAGAACTGCACTATTATAATTTGGTTGCCACTCAGTCCAGGTATCTTGGACTCTGCATTTGCCTGTGTGGGCATTCACTTCTCCAATGTCCTGCTTCTCCATGATGTGTTAGATGAAGCTGGAGTGCCACTGCCAGCTCATTGCCAACCAGCTATACCTTGTTCCCTTTGACCAGCACTTTTGTTAATTCCTCTACCCCTTCCCCTGCTTCTGCCTCGATCCCTTGGGTTTTCCAGCTGCCTGATTTGTAAAGTTAACTGCTTATCCACAATATCTTTCCTTCATTTTTCCCGATGCTCTCTACAGTGATTTGTAGCACTTAATAAAGACTAATTCCTTTCCTTGCCAGTCTATGAGCACTTGCTTTATTTTATTTTTGTACAGGGGCTTGCAGACCCTGCACAAAGGCTGCTGAAATAGCTGGCTTAGCTTGTTGTTCTGGGTCCGGTATTCCTGAATGTCTAGCAAATACTGTTTTAAGACAAGTCAGTCTGCAGGGGCTTCCCCTTTATTTTGTTTACATGCCTGCGTTTTAGACCAGTCATCCTTACTTGACACACATCCGTAATCTTTTTAAAAATGCTGTTCGTTTATCTGTTAATGCATTCCCTATGAGCGCGAAATCTGTTATCTCAGCCTTTTCCAGTAACTGCTTTCTTATTTCAACTGAAGTAGCTAGCCTCAGCAGTTGATTTAAATCTCTCAAAGTAGGATTGTAACATTCTATTATAGCTTTTAATTCTTCTTTGAATTTTAATGGATCTTCTCTAATATTCTGAACATTTTTAGACATAGTATGCAAATCAGCAGGTGCCCAAGGACAATGAACAAGTTCCCGGTTGTTAGCCCCCAAAATTTCCCTGAGGTGCCAATAGATCCCCTCCAGAGGTTGTAATTTCCTGTTGTACCCGGTCATGTGAGTGTGTATGGTGAGATACAGGAATGTCAAATACTAATGCCCCTGTTGGGAAAGTCGAAGTTAAGAAGAATAGGAAGAGCTTCTCTCGACTGCAGATGCCTGTTAAGAAGATGAAGATTGAACAGGAGAAACGGTCTGAGATGTACCAGTATCACACAAACTGGGTGTCTAATGGACAGCAGACCAAAAGGTAGAGGTCTGAGGAACAGTCTTGTACAGGAGGTACTCGTACTGGTGCATATGGTGGTGGGGGTGCAGTAGCTACTGAAGGACTATCATCCTCTTCAGAAGTTTCTTTGTCCATTCTCAGTTTGTTCCAAACCTGCTATGACAGGGTGAAGGGATCCCTTTTACTGGTCTGTACTGCCTTTTTAGCCTCTTACTTGTTGAAACAGTTTCTTATTAACATCCTGCAACCCTTTTAATGCTCACTCCTTTTCCCTTTAAAGTGCTTCACTGTACCAAAAATAGAATGCTGATATTTGTTCCCCACTTACTTTGCTTTTCTTCCAAAATATCTTTCAATGTCAGCAATTTAGTCTTATTATTTCCATTTAATGGAAATACTCCACCAGAACAATTCTTAGTAAGCTGAAACCAGTCATGCATATATTTACAACTTTTCTTCCCATAGTTAAAATACATAAAATATGCAGGTGTTCCCTTTTCAGGGATTTGATCTTGTTGATTTTTGCTCCCATTTTTCTTCTTTTATAAATAAGTAATAATGTTAGGCTTACCTTACAACTCTCCTGGATCCTGGCAGTTCTGAAGACAGAAAACTGTAGTAATCCACACACCATACAGGGAGGGCAGGGTAGGAAGTCTGTTGGCATGCAGCAACAAAGGAGAGGTTTCAATCAGCCTTTTCCCACAGCACCCCCTTGCTTTCATCCTGGCATGAGCTCAAACGTTACAGCTCTAGCATTGTGGTCGGGATAACTGGGCGAATAGGTACTATGTCCAGAACTGACCACCCTTTAGGACCTTCTAAGGGACTTTCACGCAATCACATTGTCCCAGCATGCTTTGGGCTCATGAATTTTTTTAACAACGCATACCTCAACATCCTGTCATGCGGTAAGCTCATGAATTTGTTTTACTGGTATATAGTCTACGTTCTGATGAAGCTCACTTTCATGTGAGTGAAGGCGCTTAACGTTTTTTGTCACAATAAATGTATTTTTGTACCACTGGTTGTGGTGATTCACTTTTGAGTTGCAATACTACTATTTATTTAGCGGAGGCAGTTCTTCAGAGTGTTGCTGTGTTGTGGGTGAGCGGAGATTCTAATGTTTTTTTACCGCTGCTTCTAAATATTTTGGTGCTCAGTTCAATTATCCTGATATGTTATTGGTAAGCCATCCGACTACCGACATTCCAAAAAAACACAAAGATAAAGACAGGCCTCCAAGGTCCAAAATTGCCCACAATGCCTCTCCTAATCCAGTCGCCAGTTCGCCAGTACTCAGTGAGGCGCTTTTGCAGTCCCTGATGCCTGCTACTTCAGATTCGCAGGCCTCTACTGAGACCCATTCAGAGTCCAGTATGCCACAAGATGCTTCATCTGTGGAACCTGCAGATCTTTCTACCTTGGATGGGTCTGGAGCCACTGTGCAGGCACTGGCTTCTGAGGGTGCATTCAGGCCTACTGACTTGCATATTAAACTGATGCCATCTACTTCTTCAAGGCCTAAAACTTGAACCATGCCTAAAAAACTGATGCCCAGACCACATGGTCAGGCCTCTATGACTAAAAAACAAATAAGAATGGCTGAATATTATTGGATTGCTTAAACAGAAAATTATGATTCCTGATTGTGTTGAAAATAAGGATTTACAGGATTTAATGCATTCTGCTGAACAGGTTGGAAAACATACTTTGCAATGTGGTTTTGATTCACTAGAGGCATCTTGCAGGGCTGCTGTAACTGGGTCTGTACTTAGAAGGCATGCTTGGCTTAAGGAGCAATTCTTGCCAGATCATGTTTAAGCTAAATTACTGGATGCTCCCTTAAATCAGGACCGCCTGTTTGGCAACAAGGCAGAAGTTCTTAAAATGTTGGAAGGAAAACTAAATCTATGCAAACTGTTAAAGATTTTTTTACAAGTACAACCTTCAAGATTGAGTAGGCATTTGCCTTCTAAGAACTGGTCCTTTCCTGCCTCTTCCAGACCTTCTCAGTCCAAACCCAGATCCAGCAGAGCTCCCGGGCTTCAGTCCAAGGGTATGCACAGGACTAAGCAGTAGGGGGCCTCCACTTCCAAATCTGAGAGTAATAAAACTCCCCCTATGGTAAACTGTCTCAATGACTTATTTTTAAAACTTCCAAGCACTTTTCAGCTGACTGCCCTTTTGGGGGGAAAGATTTCTCTGCAAGCAAAGAACTGGGAACTCATTATCCAGGACAAATGGGTTTTAAATAGTGTCCCAAGGATACAGATTTCACTTCCACACATTACCAACCCCATGCGGTTGGCCAGATCTACCCCCATATCAGTGGGCAGAGGCCCAAAAGCAAGTACTCTGTCTTAAGAATAGGGGCTATTCAGTTGGTGCCAGAAGAAGAAAAGGGACAAGGTTTCTACTCGAGACTTTTCCTGGTACCCAGAAAAGACAATTCATGGCATCCTATCTTGGACCTATCTACTCTAAACACCTTTTTGGTGATTCCAAAATTCAAGATGCTGACTCCACCAGTTGCTTCCTATGCTAGGCAAAGATGTCTGGTTGGCAACACTAAATTTAAAAGAAGCATACCTGCACATCCCAATCAGGGAATCTTGCAGAAGATACCTATGCTTCAAAGCAGGCTACATGCACTATCAGTTCTCTGTACTGCCTTTGGCTTATCTACTGTGCCCAGGGTATTCACAAAGTGCCTAGCTCCAGTCATTGCATTTTGCAGACAAAGAAATATTCAAATATACCCATACCTGGATGATTGTCTAATTCAGGCAGAAAGCCAGGACATACTTTTGAATCATCTGGTCTTTGTACAAAGGGTGTTAACTTGTCTGGGGTACACCATAAATGAAAAGAAATCACACTTGGTACCCTGTCAAATTATATTCCTGGGAGCAAGCCTGAATACAACTTCCTAGATGGCTTTCCTCACACCAGAGAAACAAATTCATTTGAAAACCTACTTCAAACAAGTGGCCACAAAAACCCTGCTTATCTCCAAGGCAAATACTGCAAGCCTTGGGGTTCATGGCCGCCTACATTCTTTTAATTTCATATGCAAGACTGCATATGAGGACACTGCAGTGGTATCTAAAAAGCCTATGGTGTCAACATTCTCAGAATCTAGAAGCAATGATTCCTATCATACCTTGCCTACACCTAGAGTTCCTTGGGTGGGCAGAGGCCTGCCACCAAAACAAGGGACTACCATTCACACTACCCCCTGCCACCCAAACCCTAATAGATGCATCAGACTATGCATGGGGGGCTCACCTGGCAAGGAAGTGCATTCAGGGCAAATGGAACCCAAGTCAAATGCGCCTGCATATCAATCAAAAAGAAATGTTAGCTGTACAGAATGCTCTGACAGCCTTCAAGGACCACATTCTTCCAGGACAATTAATAGTAAAGACAGACAACACCACTGTTATGTGGTACATAAACAAGCAGGGGATACACATTTTTACTCCCTCTGCAGACTAGCCATGGCATTGTGGAACACAGCCTTGAGCTACCAAGTGCATTTACAAGCTCAGTTCCCGCACGGAAAACTATATGCACTGGCAGACGGACTAAGCAGAAACCTCATGAGACCCACATGAGTGGAAACTGAAACCAAGGATTTTCAACATATTGACAAGCAAATGAGTGAGCCCAGATATAGACCTATTTGCATCCCCCCAGAATTATTAATTGGACAAATTTTGCACAAGGACTCCCCACAAACAAGCTTGGAAAGTGGATGCTCTGTCCTTCAGCTTGAAAAACCTATCAGTTTATGCCTTTCCTCCCCTGCCTCTGCTCTCCAAAGCACTATTAAAGATCAAACATGACAAACCAAGGACAATTTTGATTGCACCAGACTGGCCATGCCAACACTGGTACCCCCTCTTGCGCAGTGTCACTGTTGGCCCCTTGGCTCCTGCCTCAGACTCCTTCCCTGTTGTCTCAGCAGGAGGACCAGATTCTGCACCCTCAGCTTCAAACACTGAACCTAGCAGCATGGCTAATTACCTAATCTCTCCTTTACCATACCTCAATAAACCAGTGATGGATATCATTTTAGAGGCAAGTAGGCCTAGTACTAGAAAATCTTATGCTGAAAAATGGAAAAGATTCTGTGTCTGGAACCTGTCTCAAGGGATGAGCACAGCAGCACCCAGTTTACCTTAGATTTTACAATACTTAACTGAGATGCTTCACAAGGGCTTGTCTTTCCTCCAAAATTCACTCCTTAGCCATTTCAGCTCATTATAACACACAACCTCCCCTCTTCTCTCATCAACTACTCAAGCAATTCCTCAGAGGGGCCAAAAATTTTAAGACCACCTAGGAGAGCTCCAATTCCAGCCTGGGACCTTAATTTTGTCTTGGAGAAACTCACTCTTCCTCCTTTCGAGCCAGCTGCTACTGCAGATTTAAAATGTCTTTCTTGGGAAACAGCTTTCCTTTAGGAATCACTTCAGCAAGAAGGGTATCTGAATTACAGGCCCTTATGGCAGTGGAGCCTTTCATCATCTTTCACGCAGACAGGGTATCCCTCAGAACCAATCCCTCCTTCATGCCCAAGCTGGTATCTAGTGTGGCTGTTAATCAGTCCATTCATTTGCCAACCTTTTTTCCTAATCCACAGAACAAAGGGGAACGGACACTGCACTCCTTAGATTCCACTTGGACAGGGCTAAACCTCAAAGGAAATCTGAACAACTGCTGGTGGCATTTGCTGCAGGGGCAGAGGGGAAGGCTATTTCAAAGCAAACCATTTCTAAATGGATAGGCCATTGCATTCATTTCTGCTATAAGCACCATGGAAAACCTATCCCAAAGGGGATCGGACCCCACTCAACCAGGGCTGCATATACCTCTACAGCCTTTCTCAGAGGCATCCCTACCAGGGACATCCTAGAAGCTGCTACCTGGAGTTCTGTATGTACTTTCACCATGCATTACCATTTGCCAATATTCTCTAAATCCAGAGCTGGCTTTGCCACTGCAGTCTTGCAGGGCCTTATAGCTGGTCCTAATGCTATCTAAATTCCTCCTCCCAACATTAGCTTTGGGAATCTACCCAAATGTGATGACTGCAACAGTGAAACACTAAGAACATAGTACAGTTGTTTACATGTACCATAAATGTAGATATTCGACTGTATTCACTGTTGCAGTCCTGGTTACCATCCCTCCAGCCCCCTGACTTTTTTTGGCTATACCTTTACTCTCCTTTACTATGCTTAAAAGCTTTTTGGTGTATTTGCTTTTTTATTGGAGGTATAACGTTGTATATTGAATTGCTTCCCATTAGGGGGGGAACTTGACATCTGAGACAAGAAAAACTGATGTAATGGTGTCTGCTGCATGTTTTATTATACCCCTGACGAACTGATGTCACGGAAGGAGACAGCAACTGACACAGGACCCAAGACTTTTAATCAGGCCGACTGAGGGCTACTGCAAGCAGATAACCCAAATGTGATGACTGCAACAGTGAATACACCCAACATCTACATTTATGGTAAGTGTACACAACTGTACTTTGCTTAACAGCAATCTTTCTAAACTCATGCATATTATCAAGGTACTCCCTTATTTTCTCTCTAGCACTCTGCATTTCTTCTGCTTCCTTTTCTGTGAGATTCCCCTTATTCTGCAATAATTTAACCATTGTCAGCCTTCTAAATATTTTTTTACTACTTAACCCAATCTTATTTTCTTTTATTTCTACCCTGTTTTTAAACTACAATTTTGTTTTATCCCACACACTAGATATAACCTCTGAATAAATTTTTATCTTCCTTTATAATGTGTGAATACTTTCTGCTACTCATTCCTCTTTAACAGGTAGATTGGAAGCACCAGTATCTCACTTTTACTTAATTACCCTGCATTTTTATCTACTTATTGGCGCATGATCTGACATCATTATTGGATATGTGTCGAAGCTTTCAGTTAAATGCACATGTTCCTGTGAAATAAAATAATTTGTCAAGTCTAGCACAGTTATTGTACCTTGGGGATGTTTAAATTCTCTGAGTTCTTACTACTGAATTCACATCATCTGTACTAAATATGTTTATAAATTTCTTCAGAATTTGTCATTTTGTTATATTCCACCAAATAACGGCTCTCTGTGTAAAACTAGAAAAATAAACAAAACACTGAAGGCAATCAAGGACAGACACAGGAACTAGTCCTCTATTACTTCAGCATTTTGTTATATTCCCCCTTAGATCCCCCAGGATATATCCTTGCTATTGCGAATCAAGTTCTAGTCCCCACCTACATGTAATATTCCCTGCTGATAGCTGATTATTTCTCCCAAAATTTTCTTAAGCTCTATAATAGCACATTTAGGTAGAATCTGAATACATATCATCATGATCCTCCTCCCTTACCAGTAGCCCCTTACTACCACATATCTACCATTACTACCGCCCGCTTGTGTTAACTGTTGGAGCTCCTTTAGCAATTAATGTAAGTACCCACCATTACCTTTGTCACTGATATCATGCTGAATATCCATCCTGAAATCCTTCATCAAATTTGTATGCTCACTTCTTTCCAAATGTGTGTCCTGTAGCATTGCTAGTTGCACTCTGTATTTCTTAATATAGTTCAGTATTATTTATCTTTTATCTATACCTGTGAGGTCATTCACATTCCAGAATGTTAGTAAGTTGTTGTTCCCACCTGTGATGATGGACCACTAGACCAGTAATTAAGGAGCCTCAGTCCTCACTACTGGCAACAGTGGGGGACACACAGTATTTCCAGATGCAGCTTTCTGCATCAAGTGCAATTTTGCTTAATAGCACACACAGACCAGAGTAAGTCCAGGGCCAGTTTCTCCCTCTTTCTCCAGATCCCCAGTAAGACTTCCCACCGGCACAGCTATAGAATTGAGATCTCAGCTGAGTGGCCAAGCCAGAACCTCTAGCACCCTCTGTCTAACCATTGCTTCATGTCCCTGCCTAAGTAGTGACAAACACTTTTTGAGGTTTGATTTACACACACACACACACACGGGAAAGGCTGGCACAAGTTTACTAGCTATGCCGCCTTTTGCCCAGACGATAAGGTAATTAGCACTGCCACCAGCCACCTCCTTATTAGCTACTGTAAGACCCTTAAAGGGTGTCCAATCCTACTGTGCAATGTTACTATTAATACAAATGGTAGTTTGACCAAGAGCAAGGCTATTGGGAGTGGCCCACAGTGTCACCAAATAAATATGCAAGTACTTTCAAAATTTAAATATCTCTACACAAATCAGCCACAATGAAAATTTTAAATACATTTAATAATAAAAGAACAAGACAATACTAAATATACATTCACAGTGACTTCAGAGTTCAGAACCACAGCAAATATTAAAACAGCATTGCAGGACAGTCTCAAATAAAGAAAGAAAAGTATCTAAACTAAGCTTTGCTATATTCCCAACTATATCTAAGAGAGTTGTACTGTAATCTAAGAACTTACTACAGAGCAAGGCAGATGTGGTGAATGGATCTTTTAGTTGTCCTTTCAAATACAGAATGCTGTGTCTCTGAGACCTCTCAAATTAATATCTGAAATATTACTGCTGGGCTAGCTTGCAGAATGATATTTCTTGTCATCTGATGTCTAGTCCCCACTAGCATCTACCGGTGAAAATACATAGACAAGGGCTTTTACTCAGATCTTTGGTAGATGCTGGAAGGCATAAAACAATAAACCACTTCCAAGACAATAAAGTTCCCTAGTTTTCGACATTGTTTCCTTACTGCATTGAAACTGAAAGATGGCATCTTTTATTGTGTAGCCATAAAGTAATTTAATTTCAGCTATTTATCTGAAGTTTTGCTGGACTGAAGTTAACATCCCATGTTACAGTTTCCACTGTTAAAATATATATATTTAAACAGTTACAATAGTGTGTGTACATTTCTGTTCTCTTCCAGCATGGCGCACTGTGGATACATTTTAAGCTCAGTACTTTACAAAATACCTTTTTCACACACACATCCATACAGACCAGTTTGATATACACAACCTGCAGTTCTAATACATACAAGCATCTTATAAAGATCAGGTTGATATTCACAAATGGCATATAATTATTTACAAAATTCCATATAGCTAGACTGGCAGTATCTCCCATTTGTCACACCACTTATTATGCATGATTTTTTTTAAATGTCTGTTTCCAGCTTTTATGTCGCATGCACCCATGAATGTTTGGCAGGTTGATGCTTTATACAGTTGTTTCTTGTCATCTTCATTTGAACCTATGTCTTATTTTACAAGGCTTTTTGTTTTAGTGAAAACTTTAAAAAACATACCCCCAGAACCTATTAACTTTAAAACATAAAACTGGGCATCTTCAAATAAAGAAGTTTAACCTTCCTGAAAGGAACAATTGTCCCAAATCAACAGCTGCATCCAAGGTATTAACTAACCTATAATTAAAGTTGCCCATGCTAAAGCACATTACATCCTGTCCTCCTACTTAGACAAATTGCTGTCTGTTCTTGTCTTAAATTTGTACCTTTCCAGATGTGAAAAACATTTTGTATGTCTTCAGAAAACATTAACTTTTAGCCCCTTAAAAAGCGCAATAGCTGTTTTTAAATAAAACTAAATTATAAATTGCTCTAGTTAATGCAATGCAACTTTTCTGGTAGCTAAATACTTTAATCTCATATTCACATCCAATAATTTCAGATTTTATTTTTTACTGAGCTGCTTGTCCTTGTACCTTTTAATTTTGCATTTTTGTCAGTAAACCATGTCCAGACCCCTATTTATTGCCTTCACCTTTAGTTAGCTTGTTGCCAGGGAAGCATAAGAACAAAATATAATTGACTCACACTGAACATTTATGTGCAAAAGAAAACTATTCATTACATTGTGAGCCATCATTAAAAGAAAACTTGCTTACACAAAATGCTTATCATTGGATTAAGCCAAGGGAATCAATCCAGGAATTCAGTGCAAATGTAAAAGAAAACATTTCACATACTATAATCCCTGCATTTTTACAGACCACCCCCACCCCAACAGTCCAAGGGTACAGCCTGTTAACTTAAATGTGTTTTTGACCAGCCTTTCTTTCTCTACATTGTAATGTCTACATTTCTTAAAACCAAAATAGACAAATTATATCTTTATAACATACAGCAATCACTGAAAATGGTTTACTAGATAACTAGCAGTTTATATTGTATGTTTTATGCAAATAATTTAAAAAATGAAATTGTCTTCCTTTATGTTTTTATTCCTTTTTGTGACTTTCTAAACAGTAGTAACATGAAGTGGGGTATATGCCCATCAGTCCTCCAAGTTTAACAGTGTCATCAAAAATCCGATCTTTCTAAGCCACTTTTTCATGTAGAGCCATATTTCAGAAATGTGATTGATGCTTTGTAATCTCATATTTATTTACTAATTTCAGTTTTTATTATCTTCTTCCTGTTTATCTCCATCTCCCAACCCCAGACTTTAGTTCAATGTCAAGGTAGTCTAGATTCTTCTAGTCAAGTTCTGTGCTTTTTTTCTGTGTCTCAACCATTTTCCATTGGAACATTAGAAAAGGTTTTACTAGCAAGGTTTCTGTATGAGCTTTATTATCTTAACAAAGATAAGGGAACTGGATGTGGGATCTTTAGAAATGTGTAGGTGCATATTTCATAGAAAAATGGGAATTATGGAAACAGTACATGCAGAATAATATATTGGAGGAGGAGTGAGGTTTAAGGGAGGGCAGGAATTGAATGAACTATGTAATGTTTGCTTGACAATGACTAGAATATATGTGATATATAATGTTTGCAACTGAAAATGTCCGTATGGTTTGTTTTCATTTATATAAATGTACAATAGCCTATGTCATAAGTGATAGTTCAGTAAAGATGTTCTGTTTAAAATAAATGAGATGCACAGTCTCCTGTTTTATGGCTTACTTTTTGTTGGATAAATTGTTTCCTCCTTAGACTGTTCTACATAAAATAAAATTGCTTTGATCCCATAGGAAAAAATATTCTGGATACAGCAACTTGAATCTCACACCTGCCTTTCAACATTGTCTTATCACTGGGTAAATTTGCTTCTCTTCTGCCTGACGTATAGTGAATACATCTTCCACAAACTCTACTGCCTCCAACTTTTAAAATACTTTCTCTTTCTTCCACAATTTTGTCAGGATAAACTCTTTCTGCAGGTATGATTGCATCTGTACTAATACAAGTCTTGGCTGTTTTTTCATGGCCAGGTTTGCAGCATACATATGATGTGTCCTTTCTGTTAACAAATCCTGTTGTTGAACTCCAGTCTGGTTACATATCTGTGCTTTCATAAAATTAATAGCTCCCTCTAGTTTCTCTGGTACAGCAGAAAATCTTGTGTTTTCTCTGCATGCTCTGTCCTCTAACTCTACCACTTTCTAAACTGCTCTGCTAGAGCAGTCCTGTACTCAGCCAGCCTTTCCTTCATTTCGACCTCTGATTTTTGCAGTTTTATCAGTTCATCAGAATACCTGTTTAAAGTCTCTTCCATTTTTCAGTCTTTTTGTTATTTGAGTTGATGTACTCCGGTGTTTCATTTATTTTAATCCGCACATTTGATTTATTTTTTCCTTTGAATTTACTGAAAGCTGTTTTCTGTATCAAAGCTGGAGCTTAAACTGCTTTTTGCTGAACAGCCACATAATTCTTCCCAGTCAGTTTTCTCTGCCTTTTCTACTGTACTGGACCACAGAACTAGATTTTCTAGTTAATTTTCTTTCAGGCTGTTTCTTTTGTGGTGGCATTCAGGCAGTGTACTTATTAGCCAGTAAATTATGGTTTGTAAAACAGAATTATGACTTGTACCTATCAGTTTCTTTTTTCACACTGGGAGAGCTGAAGTTAATCTGTTGATCAGTGTACAACCATCTTGGAAGGTCCCCTACCCAAGTTATGTTAAGGGTAGTAATAGGTATCAGGCGTCAGAAATAAATGCAGGTACTGAGAATGTGAGCAGTTGTATGTAGGAAGCTGATCCCCAGCAGACTTAACATTATTTTCTCTTAGGGACTGTGCACAGTGTTACAAGTTTTAACCAAAAGATGATAAAGCAGTGGACAGAATCTCTGTCAGACTAAGTTAGGGAGAGCAAGATGTTCTCCTTGTCCAAGACTGCAGTTGGCCAAATCCACCTCATACTCCCTGAAGTATAAAAAAATGATAAAGCAATTGGAAAAAAGTGTCCTAAGGAGAAGAAATAGGATGTCCATTTTCTGTTAAGTGTCCAAAAGCCTTCCTAGGCTCAAGGGTGTTTGGAGAGGTTCTTTTAAAGCCCCCCTGACTTTGGCATTTACTTCGATCTAAACTTCTGATGTTGGCTGTTTGGAGGTTGCCATGTACTCTAGTATGCCATCCTAAGCGAAGTACTTGTAGCAGTTGATCAGTCTCGAGATCATTCTATTGTCCTCTGATTCAGACACTTACATTGTTCTATGCTATTATAAGGACAGTTGTCCCTCTGTCTTTGTGAGTGCATCATTTTTTTCCAGGCTCTTCATTTGAGGATGTCTCATGTGGGGATATCCTTTGTAGGAGGAGAGTGTGTTTCAAAAGGGAGGCTGTGTAGTGTTCTGTGGTCCAGTGGAATTAGTTCAAATGGGAAGCTAATGAATTCTGTCTAGCTCAGAGAGCAAGTTTGTACACCTGTGGTGGAAGCCCCTATTAATTCTTTCTGGTATTGAAGCTGTGATTGTGGGTCTACAGATGCATCCTTGGAGTCAAATTCACAATTCCCATTTTCCAGAAGCCCAGCTCGCTTTTGCAGAAATTCTTTAAAATGCTTTATATAAACCCTCTTGGATCCAATTGTGGTGTCCATGGATTCCAGCAAGACAACATCTGTGGCTCAGGAATGCACCTTCCTGTAATAAGGATTGTAAGATTCTTAACAGACTTTAGAAGAAGGCCTGCACTTCTGCTACTCTGGTCTTTAGGATCTTTAATTGCCAAAATCACATGCTGAAGTACCAAGGGAGTCAACTGTCCCAACTAAAGGAAAAGGCTGAAGGATAAAGGACAATGATCTTGGAAAATAGTGTTAGATCTGTGCATCCTTAAATTCATGGATGCTAAAGCACTCCATTGAATAGGGCTATGATACAAAGGTTGCATCATATAGAGCAGAAAATAGGTATAGGATAGTCTTAAGGAGGCATATGTGGATGAGGGTACTGCACCTGCCAGAGCTTAATGCATTCCTGTAGAAGGAGCTTCCCTTTCACACCCTACAGAAAAGATGTTAAAAGACTAGAGGAAAATGGGAAGACTGTAGTCTGTAGAACATTTTTTGCACTCCCGTGTACCAATATGCAATAGAAATTATCCTGCTAAAACCAGACCTTTCTACAAGAAGCAAGGCTAAGGAAAATGAAAGGCAAGAAGGATCACTATGAAAATGAGAAAGACTAAAAGGGAAAGCTATGGGCCCTTAAAGCTGAGACCCAGTTTATCCCACCCTCCCAACCCACATCATCCACTGCACCTCTTCCTCAAACACTTCATACATTGTTCTGGCCTCTCTAAAGCAGTGCACAGAGTGTGCCCACAATTGGGTGCTTCAGATTTTTAGGCAGATAAAAACAGTTTGTGAAAACCAAAGTTCTTCAGTGTCCTTCTGACCACCTGTTACAAGACCATCCTGCAGCACAAATCCATAGAGACAGTAGGTAAATAAGCACGTACATGCTTCTGCTCCAGAGTTCAGTTTCAGAAGGCAGATGGAAACCCAAACCCATATTAGACTTTTCAAGGGTAAACCAGTTTCCAAAGATGCTAAAATTCAAAATGCTAACTTTGTAGGGTTGTCCCCTTTTCCTTTTTCCACAAGCTTACATGCTCACCCTGAACCTAAAGGATGACTATCTACATTGACTCATCCAAGGTTATCTGACTGCTTCTCATATTCAAAGCAGGCAATTGTCACTACTAGCTCACCTTTTTGCTCTTAGGCTTATTTACTGCACCCAGGGTGTTTACAAAGTGCCTGGCTCCAGTTATTTGCCTATTGCAAAATCCGCAGTGGTGGTGCTGCGGTAGCGTTGTCGCCTCGCAGTAAGACGCTGTCCGGTTCGATTCTCAGCTAGAGCGTCTTCTGCATGGAGACATGCGTGAATGGGCATACCTTCGTTGAAGGTTGTGCATCAGGGCTGGTAACTCTGCACGTAAAAATCAACTACCAATCATTAGCAGACCGGAGTTCCGCTGTGGCGACCCCTAACCGGGAAAAGCCGAAAGACACAAACAAACAAGCAGTAAGGGTATTCACATCAGCTGCTTCATTCAAGCAGCCACTCTGGAGGAAATTCAGAAGGTAAAACAAAGCAAATAGTGGCATAGAACCAACAAAACAAGGAACAGAAAAAAAATGTTCTATAAAGCAGCATGTAAGGAGTCAACAGTATTGTAAATGAGCACATTCGTTGTTTTGTTTTATTTTACACTAAGAATGAAAGCACTTGTTCAGAAGATGGTTCAGTTCATGACTTTCAAAATCCCATCTAGCACCCAGCAAACAAACCTTATTCCTAGGGGCTCTGTTGGACATGGCACCAGAAGGCCTTCTGCTCCTCAGACAAAGTACTTTTTCATGTAACCATAAACCAAACAGGCTCCACAACAGTCAAAAGCTTTAATTGACAAGCAACAGAACAGAAACCTAGCAAGTACAAATTTAAGCAAATGAAATAGACTTAGCGCTTTCACCCATCCGTCAACATGGGCATCCTTTTTCATGTAAAGCTACTTTAGGATTGTAATATAGCAAGTATAAGTTACAGAAGAGACTTTTCAAGAGTACTGGGATACATGGCTGCTTCCATTTTAAAATGTATTGCCCATTTCAATAAGTAAATCTGCATTGATTCTCCAAAGTTAATCATGCTAGCAGCAGTTTTGAAGAAACACTAAATGTGTTAAATGCATAAAAGACCAAATGTATAAACATGCTGTACATTTTAAAAGATATTTGTAATATTGTAACTGATACTGCTTTGTTTAACAGTATCTTGAGAAGTACCACCATCCTGGAAGAAAGCAATGATAGCTATAATACATAAACCAGGTAAGATCCAGCTTCGTACAGGCCCATTTCAGTACTAAACCAGAATTATAAAGTGTTCATGTCTATAACTGCTAAAAGAATGGCAAAAGCAATGCCAAAACTGATAGATATGGAACAATGTGGTTTTGTGGAGGGGAGGCAAACTTTTGACAACATTAACAGAACATTGATGATCCAGCTGGATGCAGAGTGTAAGAAAATACCATTGTTGTTGGGTCTTGATGCAGAGAAGCATTTCACAGAGTAAGCTGGGACTTTCTGAGCAAGTCAATGAAAGCATTTGCATTTCCTGAAAAAAATTATAAGGTTTATTATGAGAATATATGAGGGGTTGGAGGTGAAAATGAAAGTAGGTGGGGTCCTCTCTGTTAATTTCGGCTCCAGTAGAGGAACCAGGGAGGGGTGTCCTCTTTCCTGTTTATTATTTGCATTGTATTTAAAACCAATGGCAAGGAAAATAAGGGACTCAGAAATTCAGGGATATAATTGGTATGGTAGTCAAGGAAAGCTGGCTTTATTTGCAAATATTATTTTGTACCTGACAAAACCAGAAAAAAGACATTACAGTGCTGTGGAACATTTTGAAACAGTTTCAAATCTTTTCAAGATACAAAATTAATGAAGCAAAAACAAAGGCAATAGCAGTAAATTATGTACCCACACATGAACTGGTTCAGGAATATCCATATATATGGGGACATGATAAAATTAAGTATTTAGCAGTATGGATTAAAAAGTATTCTAGTGTGACAGCTAAGGATGTGGGAAGAGATTAAAAAGATAGTACAACTGAGAAAATGAAAATTTTGTTATATGAATAGTAAGACATAAGCAGTTAAAATGTTTTTAGAACCTTTAGTTTAATACACAGGTCAGGAATATTTTTATCAACCAGAGGAGAAGTTGTGGATAGCAATTAATAAAGAACTGAAGGACTTTATTTGGGAGGGGAAGATGACAAGAGTCAAGTGGGATAAACTATTTCTTCCAGTAAACAGGGCAGATTGGGATTATTCAATTTGAAGGGGTATTTCAGAGCTACGGAGTTAAGACTTCTATACATAGCACAATCAGAAAACTATAATTCAAAGTGGAAACGGATGATGAAACGGGGGGAAGCTCAAAAAACAAGGAGAGAGAGGAATTTTGGATGCAGACCTTTAAGGAGAATAACAATAATCATACAGAATATTATATCCATAAAGCAGCAGAAAGTTTTCTAAGAACTAAACCAAGATGGTGATGGAGAAAGGAGATTCTGCTGATAGGGATGACTACAATTAGGGGTACAGACAATATGCAAGAGGGGGCTGGAATTGGAGAAAATTGGCAAAGGAACCAAGGTATTGGGAGCAAATAACTAAAACAGCAATTACTGGAAAATGTGAATCAAAATCTAAACCAGCTATATTGGAAGTAGTAAATATAGTAACGGATAAAAACTGGAATTGAGATAATTAGAAAAGGGTAGGAGCAAACTACATAGGAAAAAAAATTGGAATTGTGGGAACAATGCATACAAGGTAGGAATTAGGTTTAAAAGGTGGCAGGACTTAAATGATCTATGTAATGTTTGAGTGAGAAAGATTGGGTAGATTATAAGGGATGTAAAATGCTTACAACTAGGAGTGTATTGGTGTGGTTTGTTTTCATTTGTATAAATGAATGATTGCCTAACTAGTAAGTGATGGTTTAATAAACATGTTTAAAAAAAAGGCAGGAATTGAATAATGTATGTAATGTTGCTTAGGTTATATGATATATAGCAATATATGTGAAGTATAATGTTTGTTTTGTTAATATAGTTTGATTACTTTTATATGAATGTAAATTTGCCTATGTCGCAATTGATAATTCAGTAACAATGTTTGAAAAAAAATATTAACATCTTTACATGAAGATTTAGCCATGAGTGAACTTGCAAGAAATAATAAAAACTGTAGACCAATAATTTGTTTTCTGATTATGTATAAACTATACAGCAGAACTGATGCTAAGAGACTTTATAGTCATTTAAAAGAAAACTTAATCATGGTAATAGAACAAAAAGGTTGTTGTTGTGTCTTTTGGCTTTTCCCAGCTAGGGGTCGCCACAGCGGAACTCTGGTCCGCTAATAATTGGCAGTAGATTTTTACATGCCCAGTTGCCAGCTCTGACGCACAACCTTCAATAAAAGTATGCCCATTCACGCATGTCTCCACACAGAAGACGCTCTAGCTGATAATCGAACAGGACAACGTCTTACTGTGAGGCGACAACAAATGAAAATCATATGGAACAAATGATCAATTGTTAGTCATAATGGAGAATTGTAAAAAGGGAAAAAATATTAGTATGGCATGACTAAACTACAATAAACCTCAAATGTGTAAAACAACAAAACACAAGCACTAACTGAAGACTGCCATAAACACGTGAAAAAGGAATCAAATAATTGAGCGCTTTCATTCTTTATTGTGAAGAACTTCACAGTAATAGAACAAAAGTGCTCAATTATTTAGATGACAAAAAAAGCATTTGACAGCATCCCACATTCTTGGAGAAAAGAGTGCTTACAAATGTATAAGATACAATCCTGTATTGATTGATTACATTAAAGTAACCATGACAGTGACCAACCACTTTGCAGCTACACCATGATAAAGGACAAATTATTATCCCAGGGATAAAAATTCTAAGGGGGATATTCATAAGTTCATAGGTAGGTACTAGGCTATCTGCCCTAGGGCATTTATAAGCCTAGCCAGAGTGTGTCAGCTTTCATCTCCCCATTGATTAATTAACTGAGCCTCTGTCAAGAAGGGTCAATGAAGCAATCCCAGGGGTGTATTTTCTGTTACCCATCCACTCATCAAGGTTTCTCTTGAGTGTTAGTGAGGGACTCTGCCTAATATAGTTAGGAAATTTGTTCCAAAGCATGGGGAATCTCTGTGACAGGAACCTATCCCTCCAGCATGTTCTATTTATTGTTGTGGTGAGGTTTAGCTCACTAGAGCGAGTGGCTCGCAGTAACTTGGATTTCTTTAGGTGGAGCATGTCCATCAATTCTGAGTTGGACATGGCTTTATAAGTCAGGCAGAGATCACCTTTGAGTAAGTGATATGCTACGGAGTACAGCTGGAGTTTTTCCAGTCGGGCTGCATAGGACATATGTTTGAGACCAGTAATCCTCTTGGTGAGGTACTTTTGTGGTCTTTCCAGATGTTGGAATTGTCTTGTGAGATGCATCCCAAACGGGGCATTGTACTCTATGATGGGTCTGATGAGTGACGAGTAGAGGGGCACTATAACCTCTCTACTTCTAGATGCGAACACTTTAGATGGGCTACATAGAAGGATTTCCTAACTACTTTGGCAATATGATTGTCAAAGGAGAGATTGCTATCTACCTGGGTCCCCAGATCTCTTATTACCTCTTCTGTATTAAGGGGGTTACCACCTATGTGGTAATTCATGGGTGTTTTGTTTTTCCCCAAACAGGATGACTATGCATTTTTTGGCATTTAGCTTGAGACCATGACTTTGACACCAGGTGTCCGTCTCAGTAAGGCCCTTTTGGAGAATGTCTGTGTCAGCTGGTGAGTCAATTATGGCTCCCAGTTTGCAGTCATCAGTGAACTTGTAATCGTCCTGTGTTTGCCTGTACTTCTGAGAAGTATATGCCGAACAGTAGGGGTCCCAGGACCGAGCCTTGTGGGGGACACCACTTGTGATTGGTTTAGAGTCTGACCTGGAGCCCACTATTCTTACCGCGTGAGTTCTGTCTGTAAGCCAGTTGGCAACCCATCTCGTGACGTAGGGGTTTATGTTCAGGCTGGTGAGTTTTTCTATAATTCCCGAGTGGGGAATGGTGTCAAAAGCCTTGGCGAGGTCAAGGTAGGCTGTGTGAACTACCTTCCCCTCATCTATGGCCTTGGTGACTGTCTTAAAGAAGTCATCCAGGTTTAGTAGGCATGATCTGCCCTTAAAGCCGACCTGGGTCAGGTCAAGTGTTTGGAGGCTCCCAATGTCTTTGTTAATGAGTTCCATGATGATGCGCTCCATAGCCTTGCAGACCAGGCTAGTCAGGCTTATGGGGCGATGGTTACCAGGGTCAGTTGTGGCCCCTCCTTTGTGGAGTGGAATAACCATTGTTGTGCATCATTCTATGTGCATGTAGCCTGTGGAGAGGCTGAGGTTGAACAATGTGTTTAGTTGGGGGGTTAGTTCGTGCAAGACGTAGCCTGGGACACCATCTGGCCCCATTGACGCTGTGCTTTTGAAAGGGCTGTTTTAACCTGTGCGTCTGTGATTTCCGGGACACTACACTTTTTCGGTATTGTTGTGGGCCCTTTTGGTGGTGAGAGGGGGTGAAGTTTGCACTGAATCTATCTGCCAGGATGTTGGCAATATCAGTGGGTTCAGTATATTTTGTGCTATTTTGCACTAGCTCAGAGCATATCTGCGAGTTCCCACTTAGATTTTTGACATAGCTAAAGAAGGCTTTGTGGTTCCTTTGAATCCTTTGCTATTTTTCTTTCGAAGTTAGCCTTGGATTTTATGAGGGACCTTAGTATCTTACTGATACTGATCAGGGATGTCTTTCCTTCTTGGGATTTGCTTTTTTTCTGAACTAGTTTCCTCCTCCTGTTGTATAGCCTGTTTATGGCAAGCGTCCACCAGACTGGTTTCCTTCTCTTAGGGGAGTGAGTCTTGGTTGTGATAGGGATGGCGCGATCCATGCATCCTTGTAGGTGCTCATAAAGTGCATTTGTAAAGTTTTCTGCATCTTGGGCAGTGTTATCCTTTAGCATGGGGGCTGTGAAACTTACCACCTCTGTCTTAAGTAAGGTGAAGTTTGCTTTAGAAAAGTTTTTTACTGTGGTTTCCTTAGTTGGGGGTAGTGGTGGGGTGTGGGCATCCAGAGTGATTAGTTTATGGTCTGATCTAACCAGTGATGGGTTGATCTCTGGTGTGGAACACCTGTCGCCCATGTTGGTGATGACCAGGTCCAATATGTTTTCACCTCTGGTAGGGGAGTTTATCAGCTGATCCAGGACATTTGAGTTGATAAATTCCAGGAAGTGCCGGACCTGGGAGTTTGTACTTGAGTAGTTTTCCCAGTTAACGGTAGGGTAATTGAAATTGCTCAATAGGACCTTCATGTTTTCCAGTGTCTATGGAAAGGTGGAGTGGTGGTCCTGGGTCATGGAGGGTGATCTGTAGCAGGCCACAATTTGCATTGCAGATTTGCCTGATGTTAGTTGCACATGAATGATCTCAGAGGTATGCTACGCCACTAACCTGGAGGTGTAGGTATCCTTGATGAATATGGATACATTCCCTCCTTTTGTGTTTCGGTCCATGTTCTGTGGCCAAAATGGGTGGTATGAGTTGTAGCCCGGTAGTGCTGGGGTGCTCTGTGGAGCCTTGAACCAGGTTTCAGTTACTGCACAGTCCAAGCTGTCTCTTTGTCACAGCTGTTCTTTTGTCTTGCCCTTAACCCATTAAGCTGTCTACTTAATAGATTAGGTCATGGCTATAATTTGGCTCCCAGAAAACAACAAAATGTAAAGACTTCTCATCTTCTGTTTGTGAACGACTTAAAACTGTATAGCTCATCAGATGAGGAACTGAAAGCACAACTGCAAGTGGTCAAAACTTACCCAGATGATACAAGAAAGTAATTTGGTCATGATAAATGTGCAAAAGCAACTTTTAAAGCAGGAAAGCTTCAGCACCAAGAAAATAATCAGTTGTGGACAGGAATGTGATATAAAAGAACATGAGCAAGGAGTGTGTAAATATTTGGGAGTTGATGAAGGATCAATAATAAAGCATGAACACATGCAAATAAAACTTAGTAAGGAGAAGGAATATTTTGAACTAAAATGAATACTGAAAACAGCTCTGGCATCTAGGAAAAAAGTCCGGGCTATAAGCCAATTTACGCTTCCTGTTGTAACTTACAGTTTTGGGGTAACTGACTGGCCCCAAAAGGTATTGGATCAGTTGGACAGGAAAACAAGAAAAATGCTTCATGCTTATCAAATGATTTATAAAAATTAGTGTTTGCCAAGGTTACATATTCCCTGTTCTGAAAGAGGTATGGGCCTTTTTGATTACACCTGTAGATCTCCAGTCATAAGCCTGAATACTTATTTGCTGATCTCACAAGATCCAAACATAGAGAATGTTTCAAAATATGATAACTTTAAAATGACTTGCCTGCTTAGTTTAGCAGAAGCATATCGGTATCAAGTGGGAACAGAAATCAAAGCAGAAGCAGATAAAAATCAGGCAGCACCTGCATGTGCCAAAAAGCAAAAGAAAAAATATAAGGTGAGGGATCAGATGCGAAGGAAAGAAGAAATGTGAAAAATGTGTAAATATAGTTGCAAGCACAGACAACTCCTGGAACAAATTCATGTTAATCACAATTTAATACAGGGATGGTTAAGGAGAGGTGAATTTAAACCAAAAGACAAATGTTAACATTGGTGGCCTAGGATAGTGGACTTACGTACACCTTGGTTTACAATGTCCAATTAACATGCCTGAGAAACAATTGGAGATGGTCTCACATCATCTTGCTGGGTGTGATGCACAAAAGGCAGAAGGCCTGTATACCTAAAGACATAATAATGTGGCAAGACTGTTACACTGGGAATTATGCAAACATTATAATATTGAAGTAGCTTAGAGGCATTAGAAACATGAACCAAACGTTATAGAAAATTAAATTTATATTACGTGGGATCACCCATTACCAATAGTTCAAAAAATAGGTGCTTTCTAGTACTAGATATAGTAGTTCTGGAAAAGAAGACAGAAGTAGCATAGAGCAGTAAAATTGCTACACCTAGTGATTATAATATCTTGTGCACAGAGAGACACAAAGCCATAAAATACCAGAATTTGCAGGCAGAAACCAGGGCAGTGTGGATGGGGGATACCCAGACAGTTTCAATAGTAGTAGTAGGAGCAATGAGTCTCATATAGAATTTACAGTCATATTTAGATATGTTACCAATACATGCAACCCCATATAAATTGCTGAAGGAGTCATTTTTGAGCATATTGTGGCTACCGCAAAGAGCACTTTTGGTTTACATCAAAGACTGAAACAATACTACTTTCATGAATTTTAATCATACTTTGACTTAGGAATGGGGTCAATTCTCATCATGGTATTAGAAATCCAAAGTCTTAGAGAAATTAAAAAGGAGAGGAAGAATAAATGTACTCCTCCTTTGTCTTCCATAAAATGAGTAATAATTTTCCGCTAATACCCTTGCAATGTTCAACACTATTTCTTTTTGCCATAGTTTTGTCAGAAGCATCTTCTTTTCTTGGTAACTGCATTTTAACCAATGTTGGTCGTCTTTATGGAAGCTAAATAAGGAGCATGAATGTAATGCACCCTCTCAATTAAATCCACATGTGGAACACCAGTCCAGTTATTTATTTGTACCTTCATAAAGTTAATATGGTCCATTCCCTCCTACTTTTCTCTTCATGCTTTATCTTCTAGATCTACCCTTACCTGCATGATTTCTTCATTTGTTGTCTCACTCTGTCACTTTTCTATCATTTCTGTTTCTGACTGCTTCATATTTAGCAATTTACCACATTAACTGCTACTTTTATTTTTCCAACTATTTTTCTTAGAGTATTCCAAAGTCTCACCTATTTTAAACAGTTATACATGCATCTGGTTATTTTTTTAATAGTTTACAGGAAATAATCTCTTACATTTATGCTGTTCATAAGTCTGTTTTATGCTGATCAGTCTTGAGATTTTTTCTCATCTAGGACATTCTTTAATCTGCTTTCCCCCAGATTGTTTTCCTTTGTTGACAGTCATAGGAGGTTACTAGATTAATGGCCCCAGGGCCCTTACAAGCCTAGCCAAGTTCAACCCATGTTCCCAAGGGTGTCTGGTTCGGGCAGACACTATAATCAGCACCTATTGCCCCTGTCCAAGAGGGACACAGGTAGAACCCCTGGGATGAATTTCCAGTTAGCTATCCAGTCATCCAAATTGTGCTTAAATAGGGCCAATGAGGGGCTTTAACATAAATAGGAAGCTTGTTCCAAAGGTGGGGCAACCTCTGTGAGACAAATTTGTCTCTCCAGCAAGTACTGTTGATGTCACATACCGGATTAATGTCCTGTGAGCAAGTAACTGGTGTGCCATTTGACTTGCGAATGTATAACATTTCCATTAAAGCTGGGTCAGAGATTGCTGTATATGCAAGGCACAGGTCACCTGTGAGCAGTCTGTATGACAGCTTAATGTGACAATGATTTCATTCTGACAGGATAAGACAGATCTTGAAGACCCTGAAATGTCTTTCTGTTCTCATGTTGTAGTATTCTTAACCTTAGGGAGTTGCTGTCTGTAGCACGGGACATCCGGCCAGTATACCAAAGTCTTGAAAGCAGGGGTATGTGCGACGCTGCATGTAAGAGCCATAAACTTACACCAACTATATCTGTGATGTCTACATGTACCCAATTCAGAACTTTTCTGCCTGTGTGTTTCAGACGTCTGATTACCAGCTCCAGTAATCCGGTGTTTGATCGTTCTTGGCTGTCCGCATTCAGATAAGTACCCTTGTGGGTTTTTTTTCTTCTTTCCTTACTTTTTTCAGATGCATGTCATCTAGGCAGGGAAAGTACGCTTATGGAAGACATTCCACATAAGGACACTCACAATCAGAAGTCCTGTGATATTTGCCAATCTTTTGTCCCCAAAACCCTTAGAAGCCATCTGTCAGCTTTAAACCACTATTTGGAGAATCAGCGCCTCCAATGTTTGGCGTCCAGGATGGAAGGCGGAGCGGGCACCTCTGACGAGCCACCAAGGACGAAGTCTAAGAAAGGCCTGATGTCCAACCTGTACCTCAGGTGTCCATTGAGGTTCTTGATGTGTCATCCCAGGATCACTCCAGCCTTCAGGTACTTCATTGTTACTGGGAACCAAAATGGAAGCCAGTGCAGCTGATACCCAGAGTATGTCCATTGAGGCTTTGCAATCGTCAGCTTCTGATGGTGAGGGGGAACCATGGCTCATGGCATCGGAAGGGCCTTCTGCTACCTTGCCATCCACTCCATCAGCACCCAGGCCTACTACTGCTGCTCCTATCTTAAAAAGAAAGCAGGAGGAGAAACAGAGCTAAGGACCCTACTCCAGCTTGGGAGATATTTTCCCAGTCTCTTTTTAAGGCCTTCCAGGTACTCCAGACCCAGATTCCCCAGTCAGTTCAACCACTCGTTTCACAAGAAGAATCAGAGGAAGAGTCTTCCTCCTCAGATGAGTCCCGGACCTATTGTTCTCAGATTGAATCCCCTAATGATTTTGCTACTCCTGAAGAAGAGTCCCTCACTCCTGATTCCCCTGGAGAAGATTTCTCCTTTGGAGATACTATATCCCTGGTTAGACAGCATTTTAAGTGGGAGATCTCAGATGTTTCTGAGACCAAGAAGAGATATTTTAAACTCCTGCAGATGGAGTAGCCCGTCACCATCTGCAGTTCTGCCTTTACTTCCAGCATTCCAAGATGCCTTCCTAGCTGCTTCCCAGAGCCCAGCGTCACAGCCTCCTGCTAACAAAAGACCAGATGGATTTTATAAAGTGACTGCAAAGGCGCAGTATCTTTTCAAGAATCCACAAGCAGATCTTGCAGTTATTGGAGTTTCAGCTAAGTCTTCAAGGCAGCTTACCTTCATCTTCCCTTTTTCCCACTGATAAAGACAGTAAATTTATGGATAGGTTGGGGAAGAAGATATATACTTATTCCACGTTGGCCATAAGAGCACTTAACTACCAGACACATATGACAAAGTTTGTTCTGGATTCCTTGACCAAGGCCTCTACTCTGATGACTGACATACCTGACTCACCAGCTAAGGCTCAGTTGAATACCCTTCTGTCCACGGTATCCCAGGTGACAAGACACTCAAAGTGCAGCTATGATGCTGTTGAAGCCTCTTCCAAATCAGCTGCTTCTGGTTCTGTCTTAAGGAGGTTCTCATGGTTGAGACTCCACCCGTTCCTTTGGATGGCCAAGCTAAATTGTTAGATGCCCCTTTGGATAAATCAGCACTCTTTGGAACTGCCTCTGCAGCATACCTCTCAACCTGGAAACACCAAAAATCTGGACAAGGCCCATGAAAAATAGGTACAAATCTGTACACTGATTAACATAAAATTTGCATATGTAATTATGTAACCATGCCCACTCCAGTGGAATTGTGGGATACCAACTTTCAAACGCAAACTGAAGAACAGACAACCAAAATATGACACTAGAGTCTCCCTGCAGCCATTCCAATGCCCCATTACCTGTCTATTTTGCCCCATTTACCATAAATACTAATGTGTGCATATACTGCTTTACTCTACAATGATTTAGATTTTATTTTTTTACATTTTATAGCACAATGCACAAACACTAAGACATCTGCTAAACAAAGCTGCTAAACAAAGTAATACTGTCTCACAATGTAAATATAATTGGCATTAAAACTTCTCTGCCATTGAAACACATTCATTGAAACAGTATTGAAACCCACACACCACATCCAAAGAAAATTTGACCAGTGATGGAATCGGATAAAGATTACCTAGTTTACAAATCATTGGCCCCTTGCACACAAAACAAGAAACATACATATGTTCTTTGATACACCTTCCTGACTTTAATTATATTCCTTGTATAATACAGCACACTTGTTAGACAGCGCATTTTAAACTTATTGTTTGAACATTTTTCCAGTAAGCAATGAAACAAAATGCATGAACTAGTAATGATAAAACTGCCCAATTCATAACATTTCCATCTAAAACTACACACACGTTAAAACACAGCAGCAGGCAGGTAAAAAGAAAACCAGACTAAGCTTGCAGGTCTGAAATTAATTGCACAGTACACTGAAATCTAAATTAACTGTGCAGTGCACACTGAAAGATTAATTAATTGCACAGTGCACACTGAAAGCTAAATTAATTACACACACACACCAAAGGTCAAAACACAGCGGCAGGAAAAAAGAAACAGACTAAGTTTGAAGCTCTGATAAATTAATTGCACACTGAAAGCTAAATTAATTGTACACTGCCAAGCTTGCCTAGTAGTTGCAGCAGATAAACTGAAACACCCGATAAAACTGAAATGGCAAACGGGACTTACAAATGCAGCTTGCAGACAACCTGAAATGAAGTCATTTAACATAAAAAATGAGATTTACAAATGCAGCTTAGCAAAAAAACAGAAACGCACAGACTTCTGATAAATTAATTGCACACTGAAAGCTTGCTCAGTAGTTAGGCAGATCAACACATACACACACCCCTTGCCCAGTAGTTAAGGAGATCAATGGTTGCAGTAGATAAACTGAAACGGCCCCAACAAAGGTTAATGCACTTATGAACAGCAAACACACCAGCAGGTAAACTGAAATGGGACTTGCAAATAACATAAAACCTGAACTGCATGGACCTTGGATAAATGCACATTGAAAGCTGCTGAAATGAGCAGATAAACTGAAATGGCACAGATAAAACTTGCATGCATACTTGCAGTATTTAAAAAATAAACAGAGATAAACTGAACAGCATTACACATCTGCGCAACAGATAAAACTTGTCTTGCACACTTGCCCAGCAGATAAATGAGCAGGTAAACTGCACAACACTTCACCGTGCACGGACCTCTGATAAATGAACTGCACAGAAGCTTACACACCAATGGTTAATGCCACAGACGTATGAATGCAGCAGATGAAACCTTCCAGCTCAGCAGATAAAACCTGCACACACACTTGGCTAGTAGTTAAAAATAAAGAGAAACTGAAAAAGTCAACAGTTACAGCTCAGCAGCAGACATCATACAACATAAAGCTTGCACACTTGCCCAAAGAGATAAACGAGTTGAGCAAGTAAACTGAAACGGCCCACAAAACAACAGATAATGCATATTAACATCTCAGCAGCAGATAAAGTTTTCCAAACACAGCTCAGCAGGAGATAAACTTGCACATGCACACTTTCCCAGTAGATAAACTGAAACGGGACTTAACGAAGGCAAACAGTCCAGCTCAGCAGAAGCAACTTGCCCAGCTGCAGATAAAATAAAGAAAAAGTGAAATGGCTTGAGTGCATGAACTTACGATAAATTAAATGCACGCTGAAAGCTTAGGGACCGGTTTCTTACCTGAAGGCTGAGACTTGATGTGGGCAGATACGGCTGCCATTAGTGTTGCTGCCTGGTTCTCGCTGCTGTATTCCCGCTCGCAGCCAGCCGGAAATAATGACGTGAGCTCCTTGAGCTCAATTCCGACTGGCTGGTAGCCCTCACGGTGCTGACGTCATCGCGCACGTGATGACGTCAGCTCCGACAGAGCGATTTTTAAAAAAATAAAAAAAATTGAAGCAAAAAAATCGGAAATGAAGGGGTGCCAATCGGGAGTCGTGGCACCCCTTCATTTGGACCCCAAAACTCGGTAAATACCGAGTAATTCGGTATGGTTGGGAGGTCTGCTCTGCAGAGTTACTTAAGTCACTGCAGGAAAAAGGAAAAGACTTGCAGAATCTGAAACATTTATTGGTTTCATCTGTTCCCAGATTCCATAGGAACTGCCCCCCAAAAACCCAGCTTTGTCAGAAGGCAGTCCTCCCACTCCTCTGTTGCTCAGTCCAGGGGACGAAGACAACCTAGGAAACAATCTGCTGCTAGATGATCTTCCACCTCATCACCTTCTTCCTTATGGAGGCAGCCTGCCCCAGATAGAGCTCCTCCGCTGTGACTCTCTTCCCTTGCCCACCTACACCCCCCTCTCCTAACACCTAACCCTATCCCTACTCTCCTGGCAGAAAATTACCACAGACAGGTGGGTACTCTCTATCATCCAGAGAGGATATATCATGACTTGGTGGGTATCTCCACCATTCCAGGGAATTTCACAACCTCCATCCAGTCAGCTCCTACTCTTTCCCACAATGCTGAGCCAACTGCTCTCCCAGGGCACTGTAGAACAAGTACCCAAGGATCAGTTAGCCAAAGGGTTTTATTCCAGAATGTTTTTGGTTCCAAGAAAAGATGGTCCTTGGAGACCCATTCTCAACCTATCCTACCACAAGATGCCTACCTTCAAAATGCTCATATTACAGCACCTGCTTCCCCTTATCCCTCAGCAAGCCTTCATGGCCTCCCTGGATCTGAAGGATGCTTACGTTCACATTTCTATCCATCCCACTTACAGAAAATGTCTTTGTTTCTCAGTGAGGTCCTCAAATTTTCAGTTCTCTGCCTTTCCCTTTGGACTCTCCACAGCCCCAAGAGTATTCACCAAATGCCTAGCCCTAGTCATTGCATATTGCAGCCTACAGGGCATACAAATGTATCCTTACTTAGACGATCTCCTGATCCTACACCAAGATTCTCTTACCCTACCTCAATACCTGGACTTGGTTTGCAGGAACTTGCAGAATCTAAGTTTCACTGTGAATTGCCTAAATGACTCCCTCACAAGATCTTGTTTTCCTGGGGTGCAGGATAAGGACAGACTTGATGTCAGTTTTTGTCCCTGCCCAGAAAGTGGAAGTTCTCACCCATTCTTTCCACTCCCTCCTACCACTACCAACCATCTCAGCCAGAGAATTCTGGGATTTATGGCCTCCATGATCCCCATAATTCCTCTAGCCAGGATGCACATGAGCAAGATGTTCTTCATCTCACATTGCTGCAGTCCTAACACTTGGGTAGTCCGCTGTCCCTCGGTCGGCCCGAATATCAGAGTATAAGGCTGACGTCGGTCAAGGCGCATTTGACTGACATCAGAACGTCAGGGTACAAATGCGCATGACCGACGTCATATCCTCAGTCTTTTTTGCCGCATGGTCCGATGCAGAAGCAGTGTTGCAAGTGCCGTTCGGCGTTCTGAAATTTTTCGAATTCGGAGTTTCAGACCGAAGTCAGAGTTGGTTAAGTACCCCGTTGGGGAATATTTTGGTTTTTTCTTGCCTCAGTGGATGTCAGAAAAAGTGAATAACTGTATTTCTTGTGGGAAACAGATACCGCATAGGGATTACCATAATTTGTGTATACCTTGTTTGGGACCTGAGCACGACGTTGTTGGGTGACGCTTTTGTGCTAGGTTCAATAAACGCACTATTAAGCGGAGGTTGGATTGTGCCAGGTTGGTCTTTGGGAAGCGGTGCAATTACAATATGCCGTCGGATGCTCCGACGCCGGCTTCCTCTAAAAAGCGCAAGGACAAGGCAGTTAAACCTAGGTTAGAGGAGTCATCCGAACCGGACGCCGGTTCTTTAGAGGCGCCAGTGGAACCGGTGGTTCCGACGGAGGCCTCTCTGGAGTCCCAGGGAGAAACTGTGTTTTTACAGGATGTGGCCTCCCAGGAGGCAGGTCAGGCTGTAGGGGCTTCTCAGGTAACTGTACTCCCCTCCCTTCCTAAGGTGTCTAGGCCCTCTCTTTCTGCTTCCGAGGCTTCTCCTAGAGGCAGGTCTAGTTTTGCTTCTGTGGGTGTCACTCCTAGTTCTTCAGGTTCAGTGCCCAAGAAGCACATGCTTAAAATGGCAGAAGATTTAATTACTTTGATTAGAGGCTCTATGCCCCCTCCTGATAAGAGGCCTAGGATGGAACCTGTGTTGGGGGATTATGAGCAGGCTTCAGATGTGTCTGAGTCTTCGGCTGAAGATTTGCAGGAGTATTCTCATTATTCTGATTCTGATGTGGATGATTCTACTCCTTCTGCTTCTCCTCCTGAGGATTTTTCTTTTTCAGAGACCCTTCACTCCATGAGAGAGCATTTTAAATGGGAAGGTCAGGATTTCTCTGATTCCAGGAAAAGGCTTAGGGAATTTTTGTTTTTACCCCAGCATAGGCCTTTAGCTATACCTCCTGTTCTGAATGTGGTGGAAGATGTGTTTGCAGAGGCTTCTCTTAATCCTGATTCTTTGCCTCCTGCTCCTGTTAAGCCAGATAGGTATTACAGGGTGCCTGAAGCTCATAAGTATCTTTTTAAGAGTCCTAGGGCAGACCCAGAAACTGTTAGCCAGGGGCCTAAGGGTGTTAAGGCTTCTGTTGTCAAAAATCCAGTTCCGGCAGATATAGAGGCCAGGGCCTTGGATAGGTGGGGAAAGAAAGTTTATACTTCTTCCACTCTAGCCATGAGAGCTTTGAATTGCCAGTTTCACATGTTGAAATATCAAAATTATCTCCTTTCACAGTTGAAATCTAAGGTTGATGCTCTGGCGGAAGGTATTGATTGTAAAGAGTTACAAGATTTAGTGCATGTTTCTGAACAGGTGGGTAAGCATTCTTTGCAATGTGGTTTTGATGCTGTTCAGGCCTCGTCTAGGGTGGCTGCCACTGGGTCAGTTCTTCGCAGGCATGCCTGGCTGAGGGATCAAAATTTATCTGACCATGTTAAAACTAGGATTTTGGATGCCCCTTTGCAATCTGATGTCTTGTTTGGTTCTCCTGTTGAGGCAGTTTTAAAGAAAATGGAAGACAAGGCTAAGTCTATGCAGACTGTTAAAGATTTTTTGCAGGTTCAGCCTCCAAAGTTTAGTAGAAATTGGCCTACTAAAGGGTGGACGTATCCTTCTTATGATTCCCAGTCTAGGGGTAGATCTAGACGTGGCAGGGGCAGAGGTCAGGGCTCTTTCAGGCCTAGAACAGGGAGTTCTCCTGCACAGTCTTCGGTGAGGGCAGGGGTCAGTCCTTTCGTAAACAGACCCAATGACCTACCTTTTCAGCTGCCAGAACCTTCTCGCCTGGCAGCACCTTTGGGAGGAAGGTTGGCACTTTTCAAAGAAAATTGGAGTTTGATTACCCAAGACAGATGGGTACTGGATATCATACATCACGGTTACAGGTTTTATTTCCATACCTTGCCTCCTTTCAAAGGCATGCCAGACATTCCTCCTCAACAAAGAATAGAGGCTCACAAGCAAATTTCTCTGTTACTCCAAATAGGGGCCATACAGCCGGTTCCTATGCCAGAAAGGGGCCTAGGATTTTATTCTCGCCTGTTCCTTGTGCCAAAAAAGGGGAACACGTGGAGACCAATTTTGGATCTATCTATCCTCAACACTTATCTGGACATTCCCAAGTTCAAAATGTTGACGTTACAACAGCTTTTACCTCTACTGGGCAAGGATCACTGGATGGTAACTTTGGATCTCAAGGAGGCTTACCTTCATGTTCCTATCAGGCTAAGTTGCAGGAAATATCTGCGTTTTCGGACTGGGACTTCTCACTATCAGTTCTCTGCATTGCCCTTTGGCTTATCTACTGCCCAGAGTATTTACGAAAGTTCTGGCTCCAGTGATAGCTTTCTTCAGGCTAAAAGGAATACAAATCTATCCTTATTTGGACGATTGCCTGATTCTGGCTCAAGGAAGGGACGAGCTTCTTCGTCATTTGGAATATGTGATAGCAGTGCTAAGATGCCTGGGGTATTCTGTGAACGAAATAAAGTCCAGTCTAGTACCCTCTCAAGACATGTGCTTTCTGGGTGTAAGACTGAATACAGCATCCCAGATGGCCTTTCTAACCCCGGACAAACAAAAGAATCTTTCCCTTTACTTCCATCATCTATCTCTTCAGTCCGGGCTGACTGCAAGGACAGTCCTTCAAGCCTTAGGGTTCTTGGCATCTTGTATTCTGGTGCTTCCCAATGCCAAACTGCATATGAGGAAGTTGCAATGGTATCTCAAAAATGTATGGACACAGCACTGCCAGCATCTGGACACTGTCATTCAAATAATACCTTGCATTCAAAAGGAATTTTTGTGGTGGGCTCAGGAATGTCACCTAAACAAGGGACTCTCTGTGACCCGGCCAGAGGCGAGTCAAATTTTAACAACAGATGCCTCAGACAAAGCCTGGGGAGCTCATCTAAACGGAAAGTGGATACAAGACAAGTGGCCTGTCAGACTACAGCATCTACATATCAACTTGAAGGAGATGTTAGCAGTCCAGTTTGCATTAATAGCTTTCAAGGATTTACTTCTTCCAGGGCAGGTGTTGATTCTAACAGACAACACAACTGTCATGTGGTACATCAACAAGCAAGGGGGAACACATTCTTATCCTCTATGCAGGCAAGCAATGATTTTGTGGGAGACTGCTCTCAGTTTACAACTAAGTCTTCAGGCAAGGTTTCTGCCGGAGCACAGAACTCCTTAGCAGATGTGTTAAGCAGACAAATCATGGATCCCCACGAGTGGAAACTGGATCTTCATGTATTTCAGAAATTGACAGTGTCCTGGGGAACTCCAGACATAGATCTGTTCGCTTCTCCACTAAACCACCAGCTGCCAAAGTTTTGCACAAAGCGGTTTCATCCCACAGCTTGGAAAGTGGATGCTCTTTCTTTCAGTTGGAAAAATCTTCATGTGTATGCCTTTCCACCTCTGCCTCTCCTCCCAAAGGTACTTCTAAAGGTCAGACAGGACAAGCCAAGGATGATTTTGATAGCTCCAGATTGGCCTCGACAGCACTGGTACCCATTACTGAGAAGTCTAGTACAGAAGCCTCCATGGACTTTGCCTTTGATTCCACATCTGTTGTCCCAGGAGGACAGTCATTTGCTCAATGTCAAACTTCATTCTCTTCACCTAACAGCATGGCATATTCTGTTTTAAACCATAGAGGGCCTCAACTTCCACAACAAGTTTTGAATGTAATTTTGGAAGCTAGAAGGCCTAGTACAAGGAAAGTGTACGCAGATAAATGGAAGAGAGTTTTTTTTGGAGTGCAGCTAAGGATTTGGATGTTTCTGAGCCTGATTTAAGTGTGGCTCTTCAATATCTTACTGAGTTATTGGACAAAGGTTTGTCCTTCTCTTCTATTAAGATTCATGCTGCAGCAATTTCAGCTCACTACGACTGTGACCCACCATTGTTTTCTCATCCTTTGTTCAAGCAATTTCTTAGAGGGGCAAAGAATATAAGACCCCCACGAAGGGCTCCTACTCCTGCTTGGGATCTCAATTTTGTGTTGGAGAAACTCACTCTACAACCTTTTGAGCCTGCAGCTACTGCTGAGTTGAAATATTTGTCATGGAAGACTGCTTTTTTGTTGGCCATTACCTCTGCAAGAAGGGTTTCTGAATTGCAGGCCCTTATGGCAGTTGAGCCTTTCTTGATTTTCCATAAGGATAGGGTATCTTTACGCACTAATCCTTCCTTTATGCCTAAAGTGGTTTCTAGTGTGGCTTTAAACCAAACTATTCATTTGCCTACTTTTTATGCAAATCCCCAAACTAAAGGGGAAAAGATTTTGCACACTTTAGATGTACACAGGCAGTTGCGATATTATTTGGACAGAACTAAAGGGTTCAGACAATCTCAGCAGTTATTAGTTTCTTTTGCTTTGTGCTCTCAGGGCAAGCCCGTGTCAAAACAAACTATTTCTAAGTGGATTGGATTTTGCATTGCTTTGTTATTCCCATCATGGCAAAGAGATTCCAGCTGGGATTAGGCCTCATTCCACTAGGGCTACTGCCACTTCAACAGCTTTTTTGAGGGGTGGCTACTAAGGATATTTTGGAGGCAGCCACTTGGAGTTCAGTGCATACCTTCTCTAGGCATTACCACCTTCCACTGTACTCTAAATCCAGGGCTGGTTTTGCCACTGCTGTGTTGCAGGGCATTTTGGCAGCTCCTGCTTCATTATAGTTTAGCCATCCTCCCTTACCTCTGCTTTGGGATTCTACCCAAGTGTTAGGACTGCAGCAATGTGAGATGAAGAACATAGTACAGTTTTGTACCTACCATAAATGTAGATGTTCGAAGATCCACATTGCTGCAGTCCAATTTACCCTCCCTCCTTCCCCTCTGTAGTTTGAGGTGGTTGTGTGGGTTGGGTTATCCATCTGAGGTATAATTGTATAATTGTATAATTGTATATATTATATATATTGTACATATTTTTGGTGTTAGGCTGGTTAGTTGTTTAGTTGTTGTCTATGGGTTTTGACCTTTCTTTTTAGGGTCTTCTGACATCTGGGGCAAGAAAAGACTGAGGATATGACGTCGGTCATGCGCATTTGTACCCTGATGTTCTGATGTCAGTCAAATGCGCCTTGACCGACGTCAGCCTTATACTCTGATATTCGGGCCGACCGAGGGACAGCGGACTACCCAAGTGTTAGGACTGCAGCAATGTGGATCTTCGAACATCTACATTTATGGTAGGTACAAAACTGTACTTTTAAGTGGGTATTGAGAAATTCTTGGAACCAACACGTTCATCCCTTGGAAACAAATTTTCCTCCTCTTCCCTGCCTAAAAAGGAACTCACCTGGTGGATCTCAACTATCACCCTCAATCAAGGGGTGCACTTGCAGATTCTTAAACCCAAACAGCATCTTTACACAGATGCATCAGATCTAGGTTGGGGGGGCTATCCTTCACAGTACCAACATCCAGCACTAAGTGCAGGGTTAGTGGTCCATTCCAGAAAGGAAAGGACCACATCAACCTAAAAGAGCTAAGGGCCCTTTTCCTGGCAATACAAGCCTTTCAAGAGATACTTCAACCAGGCACATTGAAGGTAATCACAGACAGCATGACAGTCCTGTGTTACATAAACAAACAGGGAGGAACAAGATCCTACCCTCTTTGTGGTCTTGCAATTCAGATCAGGTCCCTGGCAACAGCACTACAGATTCATTTGTAAGCAGTTTACATCCCATCAGAAGACAATGTGATGGCAGACACCCTGAGCAGGACCTTAACACACACCCACGAATGTATGCTTCACAGGGAGGTGTTTCTGGATCTAGTTCACAGGTGGGGTATTCCTCAGGTAGATCTGTTTGCCTTCTCCCAGAACAGACAGATGCCCCACTTTTGCATAAGGCTTCCCCATCCACAAGCCTGGAAGGTGAATGCCTTCCCCTTTTCATGGGAGAGAATGTTCCTTTATGCCTTCCCTCCATTTCCTTTGATTCACAAAGTCCTCCTGAAAATACAGAAGGGCAAACCAAAAATCCTGTTGGTGACTCCCTTCTGGCCAAGACAACATTGTTTTCCCCTACTTTTCCTTCTAGCCCAGGGCAGTCACCACAGGTTACCTCACCGCTGTGACCTACTCACACAAGACAAGGAGTCTCTTATTCATCCCCACCTTCTCAGTCTCAATCTGACACTGGATGATAGAGTCCTGATCCATTTCAGGCACCTATACTCGGCGGAGGACATGCTCCATGTTCTGCAGGAGGCCAGAAAACCAAGTACTAGGAGAAACTATTTACTTAAATGGAAAAGATTCTCCCATTGGTGCCTTAAGAGTAAACAGGACCCATTGCAAGCTTCTGTTCCAGTCGTCCTTTCCTACTTATGTGAGTTACTGCATTCAGGGTTGACTTATTCTTCAGTAAAAGTGCATCTCTCTGCTATTTCTGCTTGCCTTCCCTTGACTCCACCTCTGGCTTCCAGGTTAGATGTCAAACTGTTTCTGAAAGGGGTCCTTCATATTAGACCTCCTCGTAAGCCCATTTCCCCACCTTGGAATCTTAACTTTGTGCTGGAAAAACTTACACTAGCTCCCTTGGAGCCTACCCCATTCTTCCTCTCTTAAATTCTGTACTTGGAAAACAGTCTTGCTGGTGGCTTTCACTTCTGCCAGGAGGGTCTCTGAGATCCAGGCCCTTATGGTTTCACCTCCCTGCCTTGTTTTCTATAAGGATAAGGTTTCCCCAAGAACTAACCCTTCCTTCATTCCAAAAGTAGTTATTGAAATATCTTTAAACCAGACCATAAATTTGCCTGTCTTCTACCCTCAGCCACAGAACCCCTCAGAAAGGACTTTGCATTCCCTGGATGTTCATAGGCAACTGAGGTTGTCCTTAGACAAGACTAAACCCTTCAGACGGTCTGATCAACTATTTGTCTCCTTTCATGCTAGGGTCCTAGTCAAGGCCGTGTCAGAACAGACCATGACCTCTTGGATTTCTAAGGCTGTTGCCTTTGCTATTCATTTCATGGAAAACAATTGAGTTCATCTGTCAAAGCCTGTCCCACCAGAGCTGCTGCTTCTTCAGCAGCCTTTTTCAAGGGTATTGATTACTCTTCTCTTCTGGAGGCAGCAGCTTGGTCCTCTGTACATACCTTCACCACGCATTCCAAATTCGACTCCATCTCCAGGGCTAGAACAGGGTTTGCTCGGTCTGTTCTGCAGGGTCTCATAGACTCTGCTCCCCTTCCTGCCCCCACATTACTACTTAGAGAGCTTTGGTACTCTCCCTAAGGTTAGGATACTGCAACATGAGAATAGAAAGACATAGAATAGTTGTGTAATAACTTGCCATAACCATAGATGTCCTCCTCTTCCATGTTGCAGTATTCAATCCCAGACTCCTACCCCCTTCTCTTTTGACCATATTATAAACTGGGTCCGGTCCCAGTCTACTGACTTTGTGTTTGGCAGGGGTTTTTTTTTACTCCTTTTACTCTTTTCCAGGGGGCTCTCTCTATGCATCAGCCAGTTCTGAATTGGGTATGTGCAGACGTCACAGATATAGCCGGCGTCAGTTTACGTGTCTTAAATGCAGTGTCACACTTACTCCTGCTTTCAAGACTTTGGTATACTGGCCGGATGTCTGGTGCTGCAGACAGCAATGCCCTAAGGTTAAGAATACTGCAACATGGAAGGGAAGGACATCTATGGTTATGGTAAGTTCTTACACAACTATTCTTTTTCTTAGTTAGGAACCTTTGCTGTCTCTCCAGTTGCTGCAGGTGTTTGGAAAGGAACATACCAAAGGGAGAGTTGTACTCTATTACTGGCCTGATGAGGGAAGAGAACGGGGGTTATAACCTCTTTTTTTTCTGGAGGCAATGTCCTTGCTTATGAGATGAGCAATATAAAATGCCCTTCTTATCACTGTGGAAACATGGTGATCGAAGTTAAAGTTGCTGTTAACCTGTGTGCCCAGATCTGTCACCCCTGACTGTGTGCGTAGGGTATTGCTATTGATTTGGTAGTTTGCAGGAACATCACCTTTGCCGAAGGGGATGATGCATTTTTTTGCATTAATTTTAAGACGATGACTTTGGCACCAGTCATTAGTCTGTGTAAGACCTTCTTGCAGGATGTTGACATCACTAGGGGTTTCAATGATTGATCCCAGTTTGCAGTCTTCAGTAAACTTTGTCAGCCACAGTCCTTTAGTATAGGCCTGTACTTCAGAGAAGTAGATTCCAAACAGTAGGGGTCCCAGAATCAATCCCTGTGGAACACCACTGGTTACTGGTCTGCTGGATTAGATGGAGTCCCCTGTTTTGACCATATGAGTTCTATCAGAGAGCCAGTTTGAGACCCACCTGACAATATATGGGTTAATACCCAGCTGGGTGAGTTTATCAATGATGCCTGAGTGAGGAATTGTATCTAAGCCCTTGGCTAAATCTAGATAGGTGGTATGCACAGATTTGCCCTTGTCTAGGGATTTGGCGACTGTCTCGAAGAAGTCCACCAAGTTTAACAGGCATGATCTACCCTTGACAAAGCCATACTGGGTAGGGTCAGGCATTTGGAGAGTTTCTATATCTTTGTTAATAAGGTCCATGATGATTTGTTCCATGGCCTTGCAGATGAGGCTGGTCAGGCTAGCGGGTCTATAGTGTATCTGCTACCCAATAACTGAATTTCTCCCAGATGTATAACTTTTACCAGATTTGTTTTCACACAGGAAGGGCTCTAGTTAGTGTGTTTCTCATTCTGCAATCATCTTGGGAATCCCTTACTCAACATGTTATCAAGCTCCTAGAATGGCTACTATTTCTAAGGCTTATTCAGCCACAGACTAACTTCACGGGAAAACTTTGAGTCTAGATGGCCTTGTATCATATAGTTATAAGCAGTACAAAAAGTAAGAGAGTATCCCAGTACTACAGTTTTGTAAAGCATTTATCCAGCATGGAAACCTCCAATTGGGCTGTACTAGGCCCAAGGCTATAATATTCACAAAAACAGAAACCACTCAGTGACCCATCAAATTATAGACCCATCTCTCTATTACAACCTGAAATTAAGATTTTTGCTTCAGTTTTAGCAGATGGAGGAGAGTCACTCCCAAAGTGATAAGTAGTATTTTATATTTGATATAAATTCAATTATCTATCAAAACTAACTTAAAGGACCCACCTAATAAACCTTTACTTAACCTAGCTATTACACTGTTCTAAACAGCATATTTTGTTGTGACCTAGCACATTTACGGAATTTTTCAATAGAAAACAGCATCCACTCTTATATTGGTGTATATTTAAGAAGTTATTCGTATATGTCTGATATGAATGTTTTTCTTTTTTAAAACTATTACGTATTGTCCAGAATTGCTTGGTAGCAGCAGCATTTCCAGCTCATGCTGTGACCTGCTTTGTTAAATGTTATATTTATGAGTTAACATATCTGTACAATGCTAAGTATGCTACCGTTGCATTACTCAACTTTTTTTAATACTGGGTACAGGTCTTTTTATAGCTTCTTTCTAGAATCCTTGCCTTAATGCACAGACCTAGGTAACTTGATCTGACAGCTAGCTTACCTGCTATAATATTTTTTATTACTGCATTACGGTGTGAATTTATATAGTATCTTGCCCTATTTCCTTAACACTTTATGCATTCTCCAGGTTTATAAAGACTTTCTTTTTTTTCTCTTCACTACAGCTACTTCCCTCTCCCCCAAAGTTCCAGCCTCCTCAATTTGCATATCCTGTACTAGGAGTCAAATCTTACTGCCTGACGTAAAGGATCCCAGCAATAATCTCCTGTCTCATCTAACTACCATGTATCTCTGTACCCTTCCAAGAAAGGAAGCCAGAAATTATGAAATTTTCCTAACAACCTGGCTATTATGCTTTTATTGTAACTACTACTTCCTAGCAGTCTAAGGTACACTTCCTAACTAGTATAACCAGCAGCCATATCTCCTTACTACCCTCTGTCATCACTATCTCTCTGTCCATTTGTTTAATGCTTTCAAGCCACCACCACTACTGCTTCCCTGGACTCTATCCAGACCATCAAACTAACTCTCCTACAAGAATTAGCCTTTCACTGATTGTTTTCTTTTTTCCTCTAGCCTAGCCCTACTCTTGTCTCTTCCTGCTCCGCTCCCCAACCCCTAATTTCCACCCACCCCCAGAGGTCCCTAACCGTATACTTCTGTAACCACACCCACATCCCCAGATAACCAATTCAAATAACCAATTATCTAAATTCATTGAACATTAACCAACACCCAATCCCAAAACTTCTATTGCCCAATTATTGGTATTAAGCTACTTGCCTCTCCCTAGTCTGTCTAATTAAAATCCCTTCCTTTAAACTTTAAACATAACATTCCATCAATATGCCTAAACCACATCAGTCAGCTCAAGTTAAACTAATGCTCTCTTGCACTTCTATCTATCCTAACCGTAGCCTACCTGCTAACCACTTATGAGCATCCCAACTTCCCACATTTCTATTACTTTCCTAAGCAAACCTCCAAACTAATCCCCGCCATTTCCACACACCACATAAATATAACAGTCTTACCTAACTAGCTAGATATTGTATGGCCCACATCAAATACAACCACTGTAAAAGTAAGAAAGAAACTAACCAACACTACAGCCTCTCAAATCCACTATGTAGGTTCAAACTCCATTCCTTTATAGATGGTGATATTCATCCCAACCAAGGCCCTAAATATAATGTAACCACTCAACCCCAAAGCCCCAGCACCCCTAGTTTAAATATCCTTACCAAACTCCCAAATTATCTTATCATAGCCCATCTTAATGTACGAAGCATAAATAATATTGCCCACATCCATGCACTTCTGGACATGCACTCATTTGATATTTTATGCCCAACAGAAACATGGCTAAAGCCCACAACACAGGACAATGAAATCATTCCCCCAGGATATGACATCCTGAGACTAGACCGTAAAACCAGGAAAGGAGGGGGTAGCTATCCTCTATAAAACAGGATTACAGGTTACTTCTCTAGAATATAAATCTCCACTAGATAACAATTCAGAAATCCTTATCTCTAAATTTCAACTCAGTGCTAATAAATCAATCAACATCATCTGTATCTACCAACCACCTGGTAATAATATCAACATTCTGGAAGATATCCTTAGCTGGCTTTCTACAAACTTCCCACAAGATACCATAGTCCTAGGTGACTTCAATATAGACTGGATAAGCTGTAGCTCTGAACAACCTACAATTCACATTAACCTTTATAACTTTTCTCAAACCATAAGCTCCCCAATCCGTATAAACAAACCCAACAACAAACAAAGCATATTAGACTGAATTCTTATAAATAACCACCAACAAACCTATAAGGTAGGAACACTGCCCAATGACCTTAGTGACCATGCATTGACTTTATATAATCAGGCAAATGACTGATATTCCTAACCCAATCACATGCAGGACAAGATCTAAAAAACATTTTAACCCCAATCTCTTCCAAAGTGAACTAACTGCTTGTGACTGGTCTCCCCTAAAACATCTCCCAATTAATGAAGCTGTTAGTTACTTTAACACAAAATTCCTAGCTATCCTTGACCACCATGCACCAAAGCAGACTATCAGGAATAAGACTAAACGTGCCTCATGGCTTACAAGGGAAACTAGGCAAAAAATCCTATTGAGAAACAAATATTGGGCTAAATGGAGAAATTCAAAAAACCCTACAGACCAGCAGATATTTAGACAAATCAGAAATAGTACAAAAAAAGCTATTTTCTCAGATAAAAAGAACTTCTACTGCCAGCTACAGCAAACAAATATAAATAAACCACAAACGTTCTGGGCTAGCATTAATATGCATCTTCACCCTAGGCACTCTGCTACTCCTGCCCTGCTAGGCACTAACCTTGACAACCCCAAACAAGCTGCCAATGCCTTTAATTCTTTCTTTATAGAAGCAATCCAATCCCTTGCTAACCAGCTATCTCCAAATAGCTCTAATTTCCCAACCACCAAAATTAACTCTTTACATTCATTTCAATTGCAACCAGTCCCAACATCCCTTATCTGCACCCTCATCCAAAAGCTTAAACCTTCCACCCCCTCAGCTGTCCAGTTACCTGCTGATTATTTGCAGAAAGCAGCTAAAACCATAGCCTATCCCATTTCTATACTTATAAATAAAACCATTAGTGAAGGAACCATACCATCCATCTGGAAAATCTCTCATATTATCCCCCTCCACAAAGGTGATAATTGTAATGAATTTTCTAACTATTGTCCCATAGCATTACTTATACCCTTGGCTAAAATAATGGAAAAGTGTATTCACAAACCGCTAATAAACCACCAAATCCAGAATAACCTTCTTGCAAACTGTCAACATGGTTTTAGACCATTTCATAATACTATCACTGCCCTATTATCCTTCACAGACTGCATTAACAAAAACTGCAACAATAACACTCTCTCCTCTGCACTATTTATTGATCTGTCTAAAGATTTTGATATGGTGAACCACCAACTTCTCATAACCTTGCTTAAATCTCTTTCACTAGATACCCAAGCAATACAATGGTTCCAATCTTACCTAAATAATAGGCAGCAGGCAGTGCTTTGGAACAATAACATATCTACCCTCCTACCTATTACCCTAGGAGTCCCACAGGGCTCCATTCTAGGGCCTCTCCTATTCTCTATATTCATCAATGACCTACACTTGACAATTCCTCAAGCCACCTGCATACAGTACGCAGATGACTCCACCTTAATATGCTGTGCAACTACAACACCCGAATTACAAACCCTAACCCAGAATATTCTCTGTATAGTCGAAACTTGGTTTCAACAACAATGCCTCCTCCTGAACCCCAAAAATACAAAACTCTTGCTTTTTACCCCTACCCGCAAGCCCTCTCCAATTTACTTCACAGCCATATCTAATAATGGTACTCTCATATCTCCGGATCAAACTACTAGGAATAACAATAGACAACAATCTTAACTTTGATCCTCACATCAACAATACAATAAAAACATTGAATCGAAAACTAGGATCCCTCTTTAGGATCAGACCCTTCCTGACTCCTTTAGCTCGAACTACTATTGCACAAACCCACCTAACCTCAACACTCCTTTATGCCTCACCTATCTATACTAATCTAACAAAAAGTAACCTTAACAAACTAGCAATTTCCTACAACATCGCTAGATTTGCCACTGGCTTACCTTTTAGAACCCACCACTGTCAAAATCTAAAACAGCTAGGTTGGCTAGAGCTACAAAACCAGCTCCAATTTTTTTTTAACTGACCATTGCTCATAAGATCCTGTATCAACCTTCTAAAACCCCAATACTCACTATCCTTATCACCCCCTACAACAATCTCCAAACCCTGCACTCATCGAATAAACTACTTGTTAACACTACCAAAGCAAACAACTCCCTTTTCTCTAATACAGTGGGAAAGAACTGGAACAAACTTCCCTGTGAACCTCTATCATTGTCCTCAACAAAGATTTTTAAACACAAACTGAAACCATATCTTAGAACACACTGGCTTTGCCCCTGCTCTAACCCTGATTAATCTGTCTCAACTACTAATAGGACCCCTTTTACTTTTCCTAATACTTATTTTAAACTTCATTCTAACCAATGCTATCTATCTCTCTTTTATATCAAGCTTGTGTAGATAAGCACAGTGTGTCTGCTGAATGTCCACTAATTTTTCTGTCATTTGTCAGACTTTTTTTTTTTGTTTAACTGCTGAAATGACTCTAAATTAATCCATTTGTAACAACTTTATGTACTGACTTTTTTAGTAATGTATTAAAATGTTACTTTATTTCCTTTAGAATCTTTAGGTAGTGGAGCTTTTTCACTGCTGAAAGGACTCTAAAAGAGTCCATTTGTAACAACTATGGTTATGTATTTTACTTTATAGTATTGTATTAAATATTACTGCATTTCCATTAGAATTTTACATAGTGGACCTTTTCTCCTCGGGCCTCTACTGAAAATGGGCATGTATCCAGTTAGACTAGCCCGGTCAACAAATGTAAAAATAAAAATAGTAAAAAGTTGTGCAGGAAGTCTGGATCTTATCAAACTGCAGTTGAATATTCAGTTTGTACTGCAACAACCTTTTCTGTTGACTTATAAAAGATCAATCTAGTGAATCAAATCTTTAACGGACATTACTGCTAAAACTTGGTTTCAGTGGTATTGGCTTATCTGTAAACTCAAGAGCCTGTTTTGTGTGTGAGAAGCATTCTTTTCCCAACAACAAAACTGAACAGTGGAACTAGGCCAAGGCTGCCCACTGTCACCCTTAATTATAACAGTTGCATTTGCAGTGTATAAGCTCTTCAATAAATGCAAATAGTTCTATGGCTGTGTAATGCAAATAAATACCATAATTACTACAAGAAGAGGCTTATCCTCTCTTAAAAACACTTGGACAAATAAAGCCAACAGTGAAAATAACACAAGATAAATGACTTAATTTAAGTAAACTCTCTTTCAGTGAGATACCTATTCCACCTAAGACTCTTCATATTTTGAGGCATTTACTATAACTTCCTCTAATTTTATCAAATTTTGTCATAAGGCCATCTTTACTTTTTTATCAAATGGACACCTTCCTAGGATTATAGGCACAATATATGTTTTTTTTCAACCAAGAAATTTTGGACTTGCAAATATTTTTCACATGGTGTTGCATATATTGGTTGGTACAAGTTCTTAAGGCAAATCAGTTTTATTATATAAATTCTTGTTGGTTACTTAAATGTTAATAAATGTAGTGGTGTCCTGTCACTTAAGGTATATAATCCAGGAAGCATAAATAAGTGATGTGGACACAGTTGGAGAAAAAAAAAAAAGCTTTCTTTTTGCTATACTTTCATGGTTGGGATAATGTACTAATTAGTCAAGAAAATATCTCTCAACATATTCCTACATACAACTCATTAGCTCATTGATTCCAAAAAGCAAAAATTAGCTGGTAGCAAGATTTTCAATTCAAGCTACTCATAAAGATGGAGTTGAGAGAACAGTGTGATAGATGGCTGCGATCACTTGTGCCTATAGCAATCAACTATTCTTGTGTAGTATGTAGCTTAAAATGAAAACTAACATAGTATGATTTTAAATATTAAATCTCATTAATAGAGGATTTAAACCCCCCTGGCGAAGATTAGAGGATTTAACTCCCCGTGGAGATTTTTTCCTTACACCTCTTCCTCTATGACAATTTTATTTAGTAATAAGCATGAAATGAAACAAAATAGCCAGCAAGAAGCAAGTTAGGAACAGTGATCAAATCCCCGAAAGACTCAGCCATCCTACAGGAAAGCTTATCCCAAACGACCTGTGCCAGAATCATGGACTAAAGCTAAATGTCAAAAATGCATTATCGTCTCCTTTAGAAAGTTGAGTATGACATTGACAACACACCCTTAAGAGCTGACCTATTAATTTTGGATTTGGTAACTTATGTGGACAATTGACACCAAATTCTATTAGGAACAAATCAGGAGGAAGCAAACTTAGGAATATTCTGCAAATTCAGGAACAGTTTCAACTTGGTTTTACAAATACAGCACCAAGAGAGGGAGAGGGAGAGAGAGAATAAAGATTGTAGCATATTTCATGCAAATGCACACAAGTTATGTAAAGGCAAACTATAAGCCAAGCAAACAATATGACAGTAACTTGCAGACCAAATATATTAGGCAAATACAAAAACATTCTGTAAAACTGGGGACAGTTTCAAACGTGTTTCATACAACATTCCAATTTATTTCACACAAATGCAGATTAGCCATTAATGGCCAACCTTAAACTGAGCAGCTATTTCATCAACACAACTAGCCAACCCCCTCCAAAGAAACAAAAGGCATAAATATTCCAGTTTATTTGCACAAATGTGCACCAGTCAGTCCTTAATATAAGCTGAGCAAATGAAGAGGATAAATTCCCATAGCACATCCAGCTACTCCCCCAGCTGAAAAAAAAAATCCATTTCACACAAATGCATACTAGTTAACCTTTAAAATAATATGAAAAGGACAAAGTTACTGTCAACCCCCACATAAACGCACCTTAAGGGTGGAATTTAAACCAGCTAAGTGAAAAGGACAAGTTACATTCATCCACAGCACAGCTGGCCAACCCCCCCCCCAAAAGATAAAAATATTCCAGTTTATTAGCAAAAATATTAATTTGCCAGCCTTGGTGACAGAATTTAAGCTGAGCATGTGAAAGGGCAAGTTACAATCTACAGCCCAGCTGACTACCCCCCCCCCAAAACAAAAGAGGGCAGAAGAGTACAATGAAAAAAATGTATATCCAATTTCAAAATATTTGAACAAAACGGTATGCATGCACACACACACTAGCCACACTTTAAAATATTTAAACTAATTCAAACATACACTTTAACCTAGCCACTATCCTCCTCCCCCTCTCAAAAAATAAGAAAGAATATGTGGTTATATTCACATAGAAATGCTTACCTTCAGTTTGGTAATCTACAATGCTCTGGTCGATTCACTTGTGATTAATTCAATTAGCCGGGTTCAGTTAAACCAAAAAAAAGAAAAAAAACTTTTCCACTGCAAACTTCTCTGCTGCACTGCATTACTGTACAGCTAGAAGGCTGCTGTTAATTTTAAAGATAGCCATGGTTCTCTCCAGAATTGTAGTTCCTTCTTAGTTTCCTCCATTCCAGTACTACCTTTTCACACATGGATACAAGACGCAAGCGTGAGAAAAAAACAAAGCATTTATTTCAGAGCCAGGTCATGGTCAGATGGGGCCCTAGGTAATAGATTGGGGGCCCCACACACACACACAGCATCCCTCCCACACCTGCAGCCATTCCAGTGTTCCATTACTTGGCTACCCCCTCCCCCGTTACCCACTGTTCAAACCGCTCAGTGCACTTACTCTTTTCTTCTTTACTTCTACAATGATTACTTGTATTTGGATTTAATTTAAACCTTTTTGTTCACATTTTATAGCACAAACACTGATAGACTTTTGCTAAAAAGAAAAAAAAAAGATACAGCCTCACAATGAAAACAGACTTAACATTAACAGTAATTTTCTCTGCCCTTGAAACCCACATTCAAAGGAAATGCATCTGATCAGCGGCAGAAAAAGTTTACCTTTGGACTGTTTTCAAACCATAGGCATCTTGCACACATTTTTAGGACCATGCATACATGCATGTGTTCTTTGATTCATCTTCCTGATTGTATTAAATTATTTTCCGTGCATAATACAGAACCACTTATTAGTGTTTTAAATTTTTGTAGTTTTGAGCATTTTTTTCATTAAGCAATGAAGCAAAATGTATGACCTAATATTGACAAAACTGCCCATTTCAGAAAATTTCAACCATTAAAGGCCACTCAAACTTCTGTCATTACAATCCACCAGTATCTGTCAATGTGCATAGTGTCTGAAGAAGTACAAGTCATCTGAACAATTCCACATTAGAGATCTGTAATTAATAAAGAGGTTGCTGCTAGCAAACAACTGCATATCTGTGTTTCACCTACAAATGCAGTGCGTACTGCTCTTGAAGAATAAATTGCTTATTACATTAAAATAAAACAAAATTGGTAAACTGGTAATATTGTAATAGAGAATACATGGCAAACTGACAGCAGGTTCATAGTTAACAAGCATCTCATCCAAAAGAGGACACACACTGGACTGCAGCACCCCCCCCCCCACCCAAATTACAACACAGTATCAGTAATCCATTTATGTGCTGTGGGAGTAGAACCCACAGCATTTTGCATCAAAAGCAAGTATATTACCTGTTGTGCTATGACCATTTGCTAAACAAAACAGTTGCACATTGAAAACAGATTTAATATGAGCAGCGGTAAACTTCTCTTCCCTTGAAGCTCGCAATCCCTTGAAAATGAAATGAAGCTCACAGTTCCTTGAAAATGCATTGAAGCTCACAATTCTTTAAAAATGCACTGAAACTTACAATTCCTTGAAAATGCACTATATCTCACTTTTTAGTAGTTTGTGTAGAGGATTCAGGCTCTTGCTTCCTGTAACAAAGGTAGAGAGTTTGACCCTGAGGAAATTAACTTGTCATCCCTAACTAAGGCATTTTACACACACACACACACACACACACACTTGGAGGTGATACTGACAAACACACACACTATTTTGCTGTAGCAGCGGCAAGTGTTGCATTTAAATTCCATGCAGGAAACATGGAAAAGGAGTAAGCAGTAAGTAACAGGGTGCATCATCACACACAAGGGTGCACATAGGTTTTCTTTAAGCTAGCTTTTCGTATTTTAAATGTATAAAGCTTTTTAAAAGACAAAAAGAATGCTGCACCCCCTTACTGTTTGCACCTGGGGCAGACCGCACCCAGATTAGTACGCCTCTGGTTTACACCTAATCAAGGACATTAGAACATAATGTCTTACAAGTTTCATCTATGCTAAGTTAATATACATCTAGGAATTATCAACAGCTCAACTATTTAAAAAAGGGTGTAATAAATGCTGGCACTGCAATGGGGACACTACAGACTAGTTTACTTTGATCTTGTTTGGTTGCTCAAGTATTGTAGATAAAAGCTACAGACTGTATGTTAGGCAGCTAGATGTATCCTACCAGAAGGTCAAGACATCAAGTTTTGTCTTTTAGGTATTACTCCTATGGACTACATATTTCAAGAACTTTATGATACTGGAAATTGCTTCAACCATGTTATTGTTTTTAGCACTTGAAAAAGGTTCCAAAAGAATGGACATTGTTCAGTTACAAACTTAAATGATCAAGTTCTTTGCCAGGCAAACTTTGACATGAATACTTTTCAGTTCTGTGAGACTGAAAAATTGACATAGCTTGTTGAAAATAAGAGTTTGATATTTAATGAAAGACACCAAGACCAATTTAGCCAAGGCAGAGGAAGGTGTGTTGAAATGTTACAAAGGACAGACGCACTCCAATTGATCTATCGTTATGCAAAACACACAGCTTTCTTAATCAACATCAGTGGGGCCATACTGCATAAACATAAAACAGCTAAGACAAGAAGGGTTACTGTTAGAAGAGGGACCAGATCAACAAAAATGCTAAGAAAAAATAGATGTGATAAAGCAATGCGCAGTATTAGAGCAGACCAGGATCTATTATACACTATTGTAAATAAACTAAAAATTTCATCCCAGGCTGAAAGACTTAGAAGATATGAAGATAAATATAAAGGAAAAGTACAAAATAAGCAATTTATTGATGATCCAAAAAAGTTTGAGAGAGACTTGGGAAATAAGGTAAAAGGAATTGGAAGACCACCAAAAAAAAGAAGAAACAGATGCATTTTGATGAAGAATCTATGAATATCCTGTGGAACATAACAAAGATGCTAAATGGATAGAAGAAGTAAAAGAAAAAATAAGAAGTTTAAAGGTAAAAGATATGAAATGGGATGAAATAACAGCCAGAGAGATGGAAACAAAGTTAAGAAAAGCCTCTGATTGGAAAACCCCAGGCCCAGATGCAGTACCTAACTTTTAGCTTAAAGTACTAACTTCTTTGCACAAGGATTTAGCCATGAGTAAGAACTATTTGTATGTGCACCCCGGCCTGAACAGACACCGCACTGGTTAACAACAGGAAAAGCAATGCTCTTACTTGAGTGAACCTGCAAGCTACCCTAAAAATTATAGACCGATAACTTGTCCTCCAATGATGTATAAACTGTACATGGGAAATGATGCTGACAAGAGTTTATAGTCATTTAGAAGAAAACTCAATTATGGCAGTAGAACAAAAGGGCAATAAAAAAGTCATATGGAGCCAAGGATCATTTGTTGTTAAAGTTATAGTGGAGAACTGTAAGAAGGGGAAGAATCTAAATATGGCATGGATTGACTACAAAAAAGCATTTGATAGTATCCCATATTCATGGATAAAAGAGTGTTTAAAAATGTATAAGATACACCCTACATTGATTAACTGCACTAGAGTAACCATGAAATAATGGCAGACCATTTTGCAATTAAGCCATGATAAAGGACAGATTATTATCCCAGGGATAAAAATTCAAAGGGGGATATACCAGGGTGACTCTCTGTCACCGTTGCTATTCTGCCTTGCCATTAATCCATTAAACTGTTTGCTTAACAGCTTAGGCCATGGCTACAATTTGGCTCCTAGAAAACAACAAAGTCTAATGATGTCTCATCTTCTCTTTGTCGATGATTTAAAACTGTATAGCTCATCAGATGAGGAACTGAAAGCACAGCTGCAGGTTGTCAAAACATTTTCAGATGATATTGAAATGTCATTTGGTCTTGATAAATGTGCAAAAGCAATCTTTAAAAAAGAAAAACTGCAGCACCAGGAAAACATCAGTTTGGGACAAGAATATGATATAAAAGAACTTGAGCAACAGGGAGTGTATAAACACTTGGGAATTGATGAAGGATCAGCAATAAAACATGAACAAATGTGAATACTTCATAAGACTTAAATTAACAGCATTGACATCTAGGAACAAGATCCAAGCTATAAATCAGGTTGCTCTTCCTGTCCTAACTTATAGTTTTGGAGTGATTGACCTGCTCCAAAAAGTGTTGGATAGATTAGATATTAAAACAAGAAGGATGCTTCATGCTCACCAATGATTCAGTGTATACCAAGATTATATATTCCCCATTCTGAAGGAGGGATGGGCCTCCTTGAAATTGATTACATGTATAGATCTGCAATCATGGGACTCCGCACATCTACTGACCTCACAAGATCCAAAGTAGTGAAAGTTTTGAAACATGAGGAGAATAAATCTAAGATATCATCTCTGCTTAATTTAGCAGAAGCATATCGACGTCAAGCAGGAATGGAAATCGAACCAGAAGTGGATAAAAACTAGGCAGCAACTGAATGTGCCAAAAAATAAAAGAAAGAATATAAGGTGAAGGACCAGATGAGAAGGCAAGAAATGTGGAAAAAGTATAAATATAGTTGCAAGTATAGAAAACTTCTAGAAGATCCTCATGTTGATCAAGAACAAACGCAGGAATGGTTAAGGAGAGGTGAATTCAAATCAAGAAATGAAAGGTTAATATTGGCAGCCCAAGATAGTGGGCTACGTACACGCTGGTTTGCAAAGTCCGTTGAACATGTGGGAGAAACAGACAAATGTAGGTTTTGTAAAACCAGATTGGAAACAATCTCACACCTCGTTGCTGGTTGCGACGCACTAATGGCAGAGGGGACTGTACACTGAAAGGCATAATAATGTGGCGAGACTGTTACACTGAAGATTGTGAAAACATTATGATATCAAAGTGGATGAAAAACACTGGAAACATGAGCCACAAAGAATCATAAAAATGATGTTTATATCACATAGGGTCACCCATTACCAACACTTCAAAAGATAGATGCTAGAAAAATGGATATAGTGGTCCAAGAAAAGAAGACAAAAGTAGCATTGACCATTGAACTCCCCACACCCAGTGACTACAGTGTCTGTATACAGAGAGACACAGAGTCATAAAATACCTGGATCTGCAGGCAGAAATAAGAGCCATATGGAAGAAAGATACCCAGACAGTTCCAATAGTAGTAGGAGCAACAGGTCTTATAAAAAAGAATTTACAATCATATTTAGATATGTTACCAATTCATGTAACCCCATACAAATTGCAGAAGGAGTCATTACTGGGCACATTGTGGGTGCTATGAAGAGCACTTTTGGCTGACATCAAAGAGTGAAACAATACTAATTTCATGAACTTTAATTGTACCTTGACTTAGGAATGGGGGTCCATTCCCGTCCTGGTATTAGAAATCCAAAAGACTTGGAGAAATTAAAAACAGCATAACCATATAAAAATCACTGTATACCAAGATTATATATTCCCTTCTCCGAAGGAGGGATGGGCCTTCTTGAAATTGATTACATGTATAGATCTGCAATTATGGGACTCCACACATATCTGCTGACCTCACAAGACCAAAATGAAGTGAAAGTTTTGAAACATGAGGAGAATAAATCTAAGATTACTTCTCTGCTTAATCTAGCAGAAGCATATCAGCATCGAGCAAGAATGGAAATCAAAGCAGAAGTAGATAAAAATCAGACCGCAACTGAATGTGTCAAAAAGCAAAAGAAAGAATATAAGGTGAAGGACCAGATGAAAAGGCAAGAAATGTAGAAAAAGCTTAAATATAGTTGCAAGTATAGAAAACTTCTGGAAGAACCTCATGTTGATCAGGAATGAACACAGGAATGGTTAAGGAGAGGTGAATTCAAACCAAGAGATGAAAGGTTAATATTGGCATCCCAACATAGTGGACTACGTACACACTGGTTTACAAAGTCCATTGAACATGTGGGAGAAACAGACAAATGTAGGTTTTGTAAAACCGAATTGGAAACAGTTGCACACCTTGTTGCTGGTTGTGACATACTAGTGGCAGAAGGACTGTATACTGAAAGGCATAATAATGTGACAAGACTGTTGTACTGGGGATTGTGCAAACATTATGGTATTGAAGTGGCTGAAAAACACTGGAAACATGAGCCACAAAGCATCATAGAAAATGATGGTTTATATCACATGGGATCACCCATTACCAACAGTTCAAAAGATAGATGTTAGAAAACCGGATATAGTGGTCCAAGAAAAGAAGACAAAAGTAGCATTGATCATTGAAATTGCTACACCCAGTGACTAAGTGTCTTGCATACAGACAGAGACACACACAAAATGTCAGGATCTGCAGGCAGAAACAAGAACAATGTGGAAAATACCCAGACAGTTCCAATAGTAGTTGGAGCAACAAGTCTTATAAAAAAAATTTACAATCGTATTTAAATGTGTTACCAGTCAATGTAATCCTGTACGAATCACAGAAGAAGTCATTACTGGGCACATTGTGAGTGCTGCAAAGAGCACTTTTGGCTGACATCAAAGATGGAAAAAATAATAATTTCATGAACTTTAATCGTACTTTAACTTAGGAATAGGGTCCATTCCTGTTATGGTATTAGAAACCCAAAAGATTTGGAGAAATTAAAAGTCAGAACCTGTAAGGCAGAGTTCCACAGAATCATTTCTGAAAAAAGTCCATGAAGATGGCTATGGCCATGGCACAATGTATGTATTGGGAGTTTAGAGTAATGGTTTGTGATGTGAAACAAAATTTGATAAACTGGCTAGGTGGCTTTTTTCAGGTTAACAGTCAAAGCTTTTTGACTCTAAGATTTATGAGCAAAGAAAACTAAGAGATGCCAAAATTTGCTTTCTCAGTTACTTGATTCTCTCCACCTACCTTCTAGACCCCCATCTGTAAGGTAGATGAATAAATGTATCATCATTACAAACATGCAATAAATACTCACCATGAATAGAATACCATGGAAAGAACACAAGCAAATTAATAGCCTAATTTAGGTAAGACTCCACTGTCATTTCAGCATAAAAGGATTAGCCCTCAATGAGACTTTACACATAAGAGATTATAGGTATGTAAGATCAAAAGAAAGTACACACACCTCAAATACCTTCTGGTTGAAGCTACTAGTCTCTCAAGACTAGCACCAGAGTTTGGCTGCAGACACTGGATCAGAGAGCCCCTGTGTTAACTTTTCAACACAGACATCCCATAGAGGTACTGGATCATGGAAGAAAGACCACAAGAGAGTGGTAGAATTCATGAAGACCTTAATTACTTTCAGAAATCCCAGTTAAGAACCATTGTGATTTTGGTGAAAGCGTGATATAGTGGTCAAGTACAACATTCATTTGGGAAACACTCGGATCAGAGTATGAAAATGTTAGCAGCAGGAGCAGAAAACAGATACATTCTCTCAGCTTCAACACAAACAGAAAAACATGACCACTTGTACCTGTAAGTGTTTGACATAGTATTTCTGTAAAGTGAAGAAAACAATAACAATTCTAACAGAAAAATCCGGATTGTTGTCAACTACCGAACTGGGGAAAGGTGGGTATCCACAGGGAGAGAATGACTTGGTGTGACTTGCGTATCAGACAGGACAAAAGATTCTTCATTGATCTGAGGCAGACTGATTTCTAGATTAGATAAGGCAGTAGTACAGTGAACCAAACTTGTCAGGGCCAGTAAAGAACTTTGCTTTGTCATCAGAGAGTATGTGGGAAATGCAAAGTAGTCATCAGTCTACTATAGACTAGAATATCCTTCATGGCACTCCCCGGTGTCAGGATTAGGAAGAAGGTATTCCTGCACCTGGAGTTGTCAGGAATGCAAAAAAGTTTACAACTAGGCTTCTCCATATGCAAAAATGCTTCCATATCACTGAAGAGTACACAGATCATTTCCAGGACATAAGCATATATTTGGTTTGCTAGCAACCACAAAATGATTAACAGATGTGGCTGACTGATTCTCACTCTCAGAGCTTTCCTTCATAAGGAAAAACAGAATTACCTTTCATATGATACACTGACTGCCACACTGCTCATCTGTATGTTAAGAACTCAGTAAAGAATGCTGTAAAACCTGGGGTTACTGGATTGCCCTATTTCTATCATGTTGAAATGCAGTGACTTCTCGTAACATACAAACACCCTGCAGGTGGAAATAAAAGAAAGCATGATATGGTTAAGAAGTAACAAGAATTATTTAGAGGGACTGATAAATGTTAAAGTTCTGTAGAATGGGGGGAATCTCACAGAATGAGAATAGAGGATCAACTGCAGAATGCTAAATGAAAAATAAGGGATTACCTCGATAGTATGCACAAGTTTAGAAGGATTGCTGTTAAGCAACTGTTTTTTGATAACTCTAAAAGCGCACAAATTTTTGGCACAATGACTCGGGCAACAAAGTAGGAAAGGCTGTTGCCAAGCTTAAGGAGGCAGTTAACAAGGAAGATTTGATCCTATCGAGGTATTAGAAATATCTTGGAAATTCTATGAAAGTCTGTATAAAGCAGAGAAATATGGAAATCAAGAAAAGGTACAAATGGAAATGTTTATGGAAGAATTAAATATGCCAAGGTTATAGGCAGATGAGGCTCAATTACTAAGTTTTTAGGATCGAAGGAGATGAGATAAAAATGGTGATGTATAACCAATATACAGAAAAATCCCCAGAAATAGATGGTATTCCTGTGAATGTTTGGAAGGTAGAAGGGAAAAAAACTGATAAAAGATCCAGAAGGTTTTGTTTAACAGTATTTTAAGAGGAGGAAAAGTACCAACAGTCTGGAACAAAGCGGTAGTACCTGTAAAACCTAACAAGGGTAAAGATTCATCAGATCTAGCTTCATACATGCCCATTTCAATAATAAACCATTTGTCTATAATGGCTGAAAGAGTGGTAAGCGATGCTAAATTTGATAGATATGGATGAATCTAGTTTTGTGGAGGGGAGGTAAACATTTGACAACATTAACAGAACATGAATGATCCAGAAGAAAGCAGAATGTAAGAAAATACCACTGTTGTTGGTGGGTCTTGATGCAGAGAAAGCATTTGACAGAGTAAGCTGGGACTTTATGAACAGGGCAGTGGAAGCATTTGCATTCTCTGATAAAATTATAAGGTTGATAAGGAGGATATATGAGGGATTGCAGATGAAAATTAAAATGGGTGGGGTCCTCTCTGATAATTTCTGCTTGAGCAGAGGAACCAGGTATGGATGTTCTCTTCCCCCTTTGTTATATGCATTATATCTAGAACCATTGACACAGAAAATAAGGGACTCAGAAATTCAAGGATATAATTGGTATGGTAGTCAAGAAAAGGTGGCTCTGTTTGTAGACGATATTATTTTATACCTGACAAAACCGGAAAGGGGCATCACAGTGTTGTGGAATATATGAGACAGTTTCATATCTTTTTGGGATACAAAATTAATGAAGCTAAAACAAAGGCAATAACGGTAAATTATGTACCCACACATGAATTGGTTCAGCAATATCCATATTTATGGGGACATGATAAATTGAAGTATTTAGGAGCATGGATTAAAAATTATTCTAATGTGGCAGCTAAGTATATGTGGGAGGAGGCTAAACAAAAGATAATACAAAAACTGAGAAATTGGAAGCTCTGTTATATGGATATGGTTAGCAAGATGCAAGCATTTAGAATGTTTTTTAGTCCCTTTAGTCTTACACACACTTCAGGCATATTTTTTTATCAACCAGAGGAGAAGTTGTGGATAGCAATTAATAAAAGGGATTTTATTTGGGAGGTGAGGACGGCAAGAGTCAAGTGGGATAAGCTGATTCTTCCAATACAACAAGGTGGACTGAGATTACCCAATTTGAAGGGGTATTTCAAAGGTGCAGAGTTAAGGCTCCTATACATAGCACAAGCAGAAACCTATAATTCAAAGTGGAAAGGGATGATGATGAAATGGGGGGAAGCTCAAGAAACAACGAGTGACTGGGATTTTGGATCCAGACCTTTAAGGAGAATAACAATAATCATACAGAATATTATATGCATAAAGTAGCAGAAAGATTCTAAGAACTAAGCCAACATGGGAATGGAGAAAGGAGATTCTGACAATAGGGATAACTACAATTCGGGATACAGACAAAAGGCAGGAGGGGGGCTGGAATTTATTGAAGAAAACTAGCAAAGGAACCAAGCTATTGGGAGCAAATAACTAAAGAGGGAAAGGTAATAGAATGGGATGACACCAATAATTTATTTGGACTGCAGACTAGCAATTGCCTTCCCTATCAAAGATTGATATCAGAGTATAGGCAAAGAGAAAGCAATAGGGGGTATTAAACAAAAGACCAACACTGGTAGAGTTTTTAGTAGAATCTAAAACAGAAGCTGCCATTAAAAAAGGAATACCTAGTACAGCATATAAAACATTGCATGATAACTATAAGAATCAGTCACGGGAAGTTAGATAAGATTGGCAAGAGAGATTGGATAAGCAATCCAAACAATGGGGGGGGGGGTATATGTAGGTCTCCCAAATGTGCAATGAAATTTAGAAGATTAAGGATTTTTGCTTGGAAATGTTTACATAAATTTTTTTATGCCCCAAGTAGACTCCACAGAAGTTTTCCTCGGGTAAACAGCGAATGGAGGTGTGATGGGGAAGAAAGAGATAGTTGGAAACATATTTTCTGGGAGTGTAATAAGTTTGCAGGCTTTAAAGATTCCCTGCAGACTACTGTGTCAGATGCTGGGTGAGCAAGTTGGTGTAACTAGGGAAATGATTTTTCTGAGCTATGATACAGAATTGGAATTGCCCAGACATAGTAGGCCCTTGTTGAGTCTAATTATGGTGGCTGCCAAACAAACAATTACTAGAAAATGGAAATCAAAGTCTAAACCAACTGTACTAGAAGCAGTGAATATAGTAAAAGAGATAAAACAACTGGAATTGGGAACTTTAAAAAAAACAGTAGGAGCAAATTACATAGAAAAAATGGTAATTGTGGGAAATGGTAATTGTGGGAACAGTACATACAGGGAAGGAATGAGGTTTAAAGGACAGCAGGACTTGACTGAGCTATGCAATGTTTGACTGACAATGATTGGGTAGATTGAAAGTGATGTATATTTGCAACTAGGATTATGTCAATATGGTTTGTGATGTAAAATGCTTGTAGCTAGGATTACGTCAATATGATTTGTTTTCGTTTATGTAAATATATGATTGCCTATGTCAGAAGTGATAATTTAATAAAGATGTTTCTTGTTATAAAAAAAAAAAAAAAAAAAAAAAAAAACACCCTGAAATACAAGCCTGCTAAAAGGCCTTTCACCTTAGGGCCAATGTGTCTGTGTTGACTAGCACCAGTGAGGGAGAAAGGAGAAAATGACTGCCTGAAAGAAGGCTGCTGACATCTAACAACCATGAATGAGAACACTGAGCTCCATCAGGTCAGTATTCTATGACCACTGAATCCAAAAGACAAACAGAAGAATACAGAAGTCATAGAAATAGCTGCAACCACAAGACCCAGTACCTTTAGAAAGGAAATATGCCATAATGGAAAATGAGGCATGAAGTGCTGAATCTTTGGAAAATATCACCAGAGCCCCGGCTGTGGGGAGTCTTGATGCAGAAAGAATATCCATACTGCAGCGTATGAAGGCTAGGCATGAGAGCACTACAGCTGGCATTTGTCCACATTCGGCATTACTCTCAGGGACCAGAAGAAATTCATCACATACTCCCCTTATAGAAATAATTTGGTTTCAAGATGGAATAGTGAGGAACCACTCATTCAGGCAGAAAAATAGCTTACTTGCAGATGGATCATTACCCAGAACTTGCCTTTGGTAAACACCCTGGAGGTAAAAGTGAGACCAAATGGAAACACTCTGACCTTAAATTAACAGTTTTGGCCTCTAAAGTGCATGCACACTCTGGATCATTTGTTAATTTTCATACACAGGTTGCCTTGGAGGTCTAAGGAGCACATCCAAACTTCTGCTGCAAGAAAGGATCTTTTGCATTAATACCATGCAGAAGATGCCTGTGGGAATAAATTAATTTAGGCTGCACAAGTGTATAATACGCCTAGGGCTCTTGGTCTTTTTATAGTTCTAAAAAGAATTAGGAATAATACCCTGATCCTCTCTAGTAAGGTGGGACTTACTTTTTTCCTTACCAAGAGATGAAAAACTTCTAGTTTTGTCATTTTTTCATTGATGGAGTGGGAAATGGGGGCTCTGGGTGAGAGAAAAGAAATGTACAGGGGACAATGGCACATACCTACTTGTCCATGGTGAATACCTTCCAATATGGCACGTGCAATTACTAATGATCCTCCAACTGCCTTGGTTGTATAGCAGGTCAAGCATGTCCTCAGTCCCATATAACTGGAAAAAAGAAAACCTGGTTATGACTATCATGATCTCAGTGAAAGATGCCCTTTTACTGGACCCCCTTGCTGAAGTTCTACTTACTCCATTGTCCACGCCATACTATATCTGATGTGGACTTAAGTCTTGGAGAAGGAATGCTGCAGGAAGCAAAATAGTGCTGACTACAGTCAAAGGTTTCCCCCTCCCTCTCAGTTTGTCCATTAGCTTCTATGCCCAGAGATTTTTGACCAATGGATGGGGACATTCATAAAAACTGTCTTGTATCATCAGTGAAACTGGCAAGCCTAAGATGGACACTGTATGATACACTGATGTCCGAAGATGCAGCCATGTGTAGAATAAAATTTGCTATGATCAACAATGAATGACTGGGATAAAAACTGCTCTTAGGTCTGTTTGGAGACTGTTATATAGTGGCAACTTCATCCCATCAATCAATCAATAAATATTTTATATAAACTACTGTTATATATAAGGAAGATTTGTTTTTTATTTTACTTTTATTGGTCCTCCCTTGTATCTCTTTTAGTGCTCTATTAGTATATGCTCTTACCCATCATTTTTAAGAAGTGGGGAACACACATTTTGATTTTATTGCTGCTTCTGGTGGTCCAGTGTTTGCATCACTGATTGACAACCTGTACGTTCAATCAGCATTCTCAGTTTTTAATATGGAGCATCCCTCTGTGAGTGAGCATGAGTGGAAGCGTGCATCTTCCATCACTACAAAGAGCACTGGCTTATGATTCTAGGATATCCAGAAAAGGTTAGAATGACACTAAGCTACTTTACTCAACTATGGGAATTCTTCAGTTTAGTATTTATTTATTTAACATTTGTTTACCGGGGAAGTCCGACTAGGTAAAACTGCCCATTTTCTGTGGAGGCCCAGGGAGAAAAGCTCCACATAACATAGCAATCAGTATTTTAAACAATAATGAAACAATCAAAGAAATTATAGTAATAAATCACATTACATATAGGTTCTTAGGTAGGTACTAGGCTATCGGCCCAAGGGCCTAAGTAAGCCTAGCCAACAAGGTTCCCTGTCTTATGCCACCCAAGAAAGTTAATTTTCAGTGTCCCTGTCAAGCAGAACCACAGAGGTGATCCCTGGGGTGTATTTCCTATTTCCCATCCACTCATTAAGATTTTTCTTGAGTGCTAATGAGGAACTTTGCTTGACATAGATGGGTAGCTTGTTCCAGAGTATAGGAAGTCTCTGGGACAGGAATCTATCCCTCCAGCATGTCCTGTTTATTGTGTTGACAAGGTTTAGGTCCCTAGAGTGTGTAGCTCGGAGGGGTTGGGATATTTTTGTGTCCAACAGCTCTGGGTTTAACGTAGCTTTATATGTTAGGCAGAGATCTCCTCAGAGTAGGCGATATGTTAGAGTAAAGCTGGAGTTTTTTGAGGTGGTCAGTGTAAGGCATCTGTTTGAGGCCAGTAATCCTCTTTGAGAGGTGCTTCAGTGGCCTTTCCAGCTGCTGCAGATGTCTTGAGGTACATTCCAAAAGGGGCTTTGTACTCTCTAATGGGTCTAATGAGTGCCGAGTAGAGGGGAACAATGATCTCTTTTTTCCTGGATGAGAACCCTTTTGTGATGAGGTGTGCCACAAAGAAGGACTTCCTGACTACTGTGGCGATGTGATTATCAAAGGTGAGTCTACTGTCCACCTGGGTCCCAAAGTCTCTTACCACACATTCGGCATTAAGTAGACTGCCGTTTATGTGGTAGTTTTTATCAAAGGGGATGACAGTGCACTTTTTGGCATTGAGCTTTAGGCCATGCCGCTGACACCAGGCATCTGTCTTAGTGAGGCCCTTCTGTAGGATGTCCACATCATTTGGGAACTCTACTATGGCTTCTAGTTTGCAGTCATCTGCAAACGTAGTTAGCCAGAGACCTTTTTGTTAGCCTGTACTTTAGAGAAGTAGATACCAAACAGGAGAGGTCCCAGGAATGAACCCTGTGGTACTCCATTTGTCACTGGTTTGAAGTCAGATTTGGAGTCTGCAACGTTTACAGTGTGGGTTCTGTTAGTGAGCCAGTTGGCAACCCATCTTGTGACATAGGGATTTATACCTAGTTTAGTTATAATTCCAGAATGGGGGATGGTGTCGAAAGCCTTGGCGTGGTCAAGATAGGCTGTATGAACCACCTTACCCTTGTCTACGGCTTTGGTGACTGCCTCAAAGAAGTTGATCAGGTTCAGAATCTGTCTTTCACAAACCCAAACTGGGTGGGGTCCAGAGTTTAGAGGCTACCAATGTCTTTGTTTGAGTTCTATGATGATAAGTTCCATGGCCTTACAGACCAGGCTCATCAGGCTAATAGGGAGATAGTTCCCGGGATCAGTGGTGGCTCCCCTTTTTTGTGGTGTGAGATAACTGTTGCTGTATGCCATTCAGTGGGCACAAACCCTGATGTGAGGCTATGATTGAACATGGTGCCTAGGTGGGGAGCCAGTTCTTTATGAAGTTCATGTAAAATGCAGCCAAGGATGTTGTCCGGTCCCATGGGTGCTGTGTTTTTGGCTTTAGAGAGTGCAGCTTTTACCTGCATAGTTGTGATTACAGGGACTCTGCATTCTTACTATATAGATATGGGCCCTTTAGGGGATGCGAGGGGGTTAAAGTTAGCACTGAACCTATCTGCCAGGATGTTGGCAATATCAGTTGTTTCTGTAATTTTCATGCCATTGTGCTGTAACTCAGAGCAGATCTGGGTGTTGCCATTGAGATTCTTGGCATAGCTATAGAATGCTTTGTGGTTGCCCTTAGAATCAGTGGTAATTTTATTTTCATAGCTAGCTTTGAAGGATCTTATAAGGGATCTCAGCTTCTTACTGAGGCTGACCAGGGAGCTCCTCCACTCATGGGATTTTACTCTCTTTTGCAACCGTTTCTTCTTTCTGTTGTAGAGTTTGTTTATGGCAGGGGACCACCAGATTGGCTTCCTTTTTTGGAGGATAGCATCTTGGTTCTGTTTAGGATAGCACAATCCATGCATTTGTATAAGTGCTTATAGAGTGCATTTGTGTAGGATTCAGCAGTCGTAACTGTATTGTCCATCTGCATAGGTGTCATGAAGTTCCCAACTTCTATCTTAAAAAGCATGAAGTTGGCATTGGAGAAATTTTTTACCTTGGTTTCCTTAATGGCGGGTGGGGGTGGGATGCAGATATCTAGGGTGATTAGCTTATGGTCAGATCTGACCAACAAGGAGTTGATTTCAGGTGTGGAACACTGGTCACTCATGTTGGTAATGATTAGGTCTAGGATATTGTTGCCCCTGGTGGGGGTGTGGATAAGTTGATCCTGTGCATTAGAACTTATGAATAGAGTGAAGGAGTTGGTAGTTTTCCCAGTTAATGGTGGGGTAGTTGAAATCGCCCATTATTAGGGTGTTTGGTTGAACCCTAATATTTTCCAGTATATCAAGAAAAGAGGAGTGGGAATTCTGGGGCATGGTCGGGGATCTGTAGCAAGCTACAATTTGGATTGTAGTTTTGCCCAGAGTTAGTTGCACTTGGATAACCTTGGATGCATTATGCTGCTCAACTAACCTGGAGGTGTGGATATCCTTAAGGAATATGGACACACCTCCACCTTTGGTGTTTTGGTCCAGGTTAGATGACCGAAAGTGTGGTATGAGTTACAGTCTGGTAATGGAGGGGTGCTCACTAGAGTCTTGAACCAGGTCTCAGTCACTGCACAGATATCAATGTTCTCCATTTTAAGGAGTGCCTCGAGTGAATGCATTTTGAGATTTAGACTTCTAGCGTTGAGTAGCATTACCCTCCATTTTTGCTTGCCTGTTCCTGTTATGGTGGTGAATTTGTCATTTGAACCTTGCCTAGAAAAGGCACTATAGGGGCGGCAAGAGCCTTAGCCAGTATCCGGAATCCCAGGGGCAAAGCATTGTGGTCTGCCGACCATGTCATCTCAGGCAGACAGATACTGGATCTCCTTAGAATAACACAAGAAGCTTAACCAATTGTTGAAGTCAATCATTTTGTCCTTGTACTGTGGTATCATTCTGGGCAATGGCAGGATGCTTAGGGCTAGGTTCATACCTGGCTGGACTACAAGATCAGAGAGCTCTTCCATGTCTCTTTTCATATAGTCCCGGGAGGTATGTCTCAGGTCGTTCACACCAACATGGACAATGACAGAGACATATTTGTACTTGTGGAGTGACCTGAGTGCGTGGGTTATGTGGTGGATCCTGGCACCCAACTGGCAGCTGACAGTAACCTTCTCCTTGTTTAACCTGGTGAGTGGGACATCAGTGTGCCTGACTATAGAGTCACCTATGACTAGTATGTTGGGTACATTGGTTTGCCTTATGGGCTGTGGTTTATTGGCACACTGAGTCTGTGGGCTGTGTGTCATTTGGGTTGTGTTGGGGGGGTGGAGGTTGCTTGTGTTTCTGCTTTGAAGGACTCTGTTGCTTGAGCAGATTATTATTGAGAGCCTCTGCAAATGTTTTTGTGTTTCTATGTGTGGATTTTGGTGGTGTAGGTTTAGTGGGACTATGTGATGAGTGTGGTGTGGTGCAAGTGTTTATCTTCTCCTCTTGACTGTCAAGTTCAGTCTTGGTTAGAGAGAGCTTTACCTCCAGTTTGGCTAGATAAGTGCATCTCTCACAGGTTGTGGTGTTGGGTGGTAGAAGGAGAGGTCTGTCTGTGTACATGAGGCAATTGCTACATTGCCTCAAGATGCCCAGATTCATCAGATAGACAGGAGAGAACACCAGGGGCTGACCCATGGACATGCCCGAATAAAAAAACTACCTTCCTCTAGACAAGTGAGGAAAGTAAGTATAAGAGCTGTTTTTCTCTAAGCAGGTAAGGAAAGTAAGTACAGAAACTGTTTTCCTCTAGGTAAAGAGGAAGGCTGAGTGCTGTAGTAATTTGTAGTCTATTTAGTGCTAACAAGTTCTGAACAAGTGCTGAGCACGAATAAGCAAATTCAAGTGCTAAAACTAAGAATCTGTACCTGGATCTTGTGGTAGATAGGCTACCTAGTGCTTACCACTCCCACTGATAAGCTAGAATGCTTCCCTCCAACACAGAAAGGCTTGGGGGGCTCAGAAGCTTACGGACAGTCCTGGATACAGCAAATATGTATCTGGACTAGACTAGTTAGAGGAAATGTGGGAAATGAGTGCAAATGTGGGCTTTTAAACCAGAAGGTTGAAAGAAATGGAAAAACTGCCCAAACAGCCAATAAACTACACTTTTTGGGCCAGAAATCACTCTTGTGGTAGCCAGGCTACCTAGTGCTTACCACTCCCACTGATAAGCTAGAAGGCTTCCCTCCAACACAGAAAGGCTTTGGGGGCTCAGAAGCTTGCAAACAGTCCTGGATACAGCAATTCTGTATCTGGACTAGACTATTGACAGGAAAGGTGGGATATAAGTGCAAACACAGGCTTTTAAACCAGAAAGTTGAAAGAGATGGAAAAACTGCTCAAACAGCCAATAAACTACATTTTCTAGGTCCAAAACCACTCTTGCGGTAGGCTACATAGTGCTTACCACTCCCACTGATAAGCTAGAAGGCTTCCCTCCAACACAAAAAGGCTTTGGGGGCTCAGAAGCTTACAAACAGTCCTGGATACAGCAAATCTGTATCTGGACTAGACTAGGTACAGGAAAGGTGAGAAACGAGTGCAAATGCAGGTTTTTAAACCAGAAGGTTGAAAGAGATGGGAAAACTGCCCAAATAGCCAATAAGCTACAATTTCTGGGCCAGAAACCACTCTTGTGATAGATAGGCTTCCTAGTGCTTACCACTCCCACTGATAAGATAGAAGGCTTCCCTCCAACACAGAAAGGCTTGGGGGGCTCAGAAGCTTACAAACAGTCCTGGATACAGCAAATCCGTATCTGGACAAGACTAGTTACAGGGAAGGTGATAAACAAGCGCAAATGCAGGCTTTTAAACCAGAAAGTTGAAAGAGATGGAAAAACTGCCCAAACGGCCAGTAAACTACAACTTCTGGGCCAGAAATCACTCTTGTGGTAGGCTACCTAGTGCTTACCACTCCCACTGATAAGCTAGAAGGCTTCCCTTCAACACAGAAAGGCTTTGGGGGCTCAGAAGCTTACAAACAGTCCTGGTTACAGCAAATCTGTATCTGGACTAGACTAGTTACAGGAAAGGCAGAAAACAAGCTTAGAATTTTTTATTTTACAGTTAGTTGGTAATAAGGCTAACAGGATCACTCAGTAACACATATTTTGACAGTTACACTTAGTATCAAGAAATCATTCAGTGGAGTAGTGTCTCAGAGATACAACAGCTTAATATACAATGGAGTAGTGTCTCAGATATACATTTTTGGTACTGTAAATTATGCTTAATATTGTTATACTTACAATCACATGAGATCAGTAAGCAATTAGAGATATACTGAAAGTGGAAAAAAGGGAGAGAGAGGGTGAGGATGGGGGTAAGTAAGGTATTCCATAAGAATAGAGATATAGTGAAAGTGGAGAGTAGAAAGAGAGAGGGTGAGGATGGGAGTAAGTAAGGTATTTCGTAAGCATAGAGATACAGTGAAAGTGGAGAATAGGAAGAGAGAAGGTGAAGAAGGGAGAAATGGGTTCAGCCTGGTGAGGAGCAGGAGCATAACCAGCTGTCATTTAGGTGGGACTATAGCAGTTTTTTGAAGTGCATTAGGTTTGCTGTGTTTAGCATCTTCAGTGAGGTGGAGTTCCATGATATAGTTATGTAGTTAGAATATAGTGAGTTGTTTCCAAAACTGCTGTTGGATTTTGTAACTTCTAGTAGTAATTTTTTTGAGGCTTATAGAGTCCTGCTATTGAAGTGGGTTTGTACTAGGTCCTGTAGTGATGGACTTTTGTCGGGTAGGTAAACTATGGAATGGGATATGGTAAGTTGGTTTAGGGTTAGTAGGTTGGGCTTCTCTAGCCATTTGAGTTGTTTAAGAGCAAGACAATGATGGGTTCTGAGAGGCAGGTTAGCAGCAAATCTGGCTATCTTATGGTAGCATGATTCAAGTTTGCTTAAGTCTGATTTTTTGAGATTAGTAAATATAGGGAGGGCATAGAGTAAAATGGCTAGTAGGTGGGTCCTGGCAATAGCTTGTCTGGAAGAGTTTAAGAAAGGTTTTATTCTGTAAAGGGAACATAATTTAATGTGGGCCTTTTTGATGGCATGAGATACATGTTTGTCAAATTTTAACTTATCTAGAATGATACTTAGTAGCTCGGTTTCTGAGGTAGGTTTAATTAGAGTGTGATTGGATGAGGTGATTGTAAAGTCACAGTTGAGGAAGTTTGTTTTGTGACATTGGTTAGGGAAAAGCATTAGTTTGGTTTTGTTGGGATTAAGGATGAGCTGGTATTTTTCTAAGAAAGACTCAGCAGTAAAAGATTTTTGAGTATTGTCTTGTAGTTGTTTTAGGCAGGTGTGGTGTAGATGACAGTGGAGTCATCTGCATATTGTATGATGGAAGCAAGGTTAGTAGCTTTGTGTAGGTTATTGGTCAGAACTAAAGAGAAGCGGCCCAATAATTGAGCCTTGTGGAACACCTGCTGTAATGGGAAGTGGGGAGGAGAGGTCATTGTGCCATTTGGCTGATTGATAGCAGTCAGGTGATTTTGGAACCAAATGAGAGTGTTTCTAGATATATCAAGTGATGCAAGCTCATGTAGCTGTCCATGGGACAATGTGTCAAATGTCTTTGACATATCGAGAAATACTGAGGTAACCATTTGGCCATTGCTTTTTAGTTGGTTGACAGTACTGGTAAATTTGAGCAGTGATGTGGTGGTATTATGGTCTGGCTGAAATCTGTGTTGGCATAGGAAAGGAGATTATTAGATAGCAGGTGTTGCATCAGTTGAGAGTGGATGCACTTTTCTAAGATTTTAGAAATAAGGGTTAGTATAGATATTGGCTTATAGTTAGATAGTTCTAGTGAAGAGCCTTATTTGTGGAGTGGGATTACACAGGTTTTCCAGAATTTAGGTACATACTGTTCGGTGATACATCTATTGATCAGTATTGAAACTGGATAACAGATTACATCGGCTGCTAATTTGAGGTAGTCATTCGGCAGATTGTCAGTTTCAAGGGTTGTGGGTTTCAGTTGGCTTAGCAATTTCTTTATTGTACTTGTTTGGATGGGTTTGAGAGAGAGGTAGGTGAATCGGTGATAGTAGGGAGGGCGATTTGTTGCAGGCTATTTTTTTTTTTTTTTTTTGAGTGAGGGGACGGAGTTTATGAAAGATTTGTTAAAGTGGTATGCTATGCTTTCTTCTGTGTTTTTGATATTTGGGGATGGGGTAGGGGTGTGACCTGGATGGATAAGCTGATTGATGGAAGCTCAGAATTTTTGTGGGTTGTTTTGATGCTTGGACTGAATTTTTGTATAGTACAGCTTTTTATTAGCTCTGTTTGCTTTTTGCAGACATTTCTTTGGTGGTGGTAGGTGTCTAGGGAAGGTTTTGATTTGTTGGTTATATGTCGATACCAAAGTTTGTTTGTTTTAGTGACTTTGGTTTCTTTAGAGAGCTATGAGCAGTTATTAGTTTTTGTTCTTAAGTGTCTTAGGGGGCAAGTGTGTTTAGAACATCAAGAAATATGTTATTGAAATAATTGACTGCTGCATCTAGTGGGAGATATTTTAATGGGGACCAGTTACAGCTTAGTAGTATTTCTTTAAAGGTGTCTATGGAGAAATTTTTTGTATTACATATTTGTTTATACCTTTGTGATTTTGTGGGTGAGCTATGATGTCTTAGAAAGAAGGTTAGTAGGTGGTCGCTTAGGCTGTCAGGTAGACAGCCTGAAAGGTGGATTAGAGAGGGTTTATTAGTCCAGGTCCAGTTGAAAATGGTTTGTTTGTTACTGGTTTCGTCAGTTCTAGTGGGTGAATGAATCAACTGAGTGAAACCATGTAGGTTGATATGATTTGAGGGGTTATCTGATGAGTAGGTTTGCCAAGCAGTATTGAAATCACCAACTAGTATAGCTTCTTTGCTAAATGTGGTTGAGGCCCACGAGAGAAGGTTTTCTATTGTGGAGAGGTTATTTGATGGTATGTATACAGCTAGTAAGATGACGTTTGCTGTTACTGATTTTTAGATGTGATGCAAGAGTTCTATATTATCGATGTCTGGTATGTTTACCTGCAGTTTTTTTTAAATTGTGTGTCTTTATATAAAATTGCTACTCCTCCACCTCGTTTTGTTGTCTTGTCTGAGGATATTGTAGCCGGAGGAAATTATTTCATTATTGTTGACGTGGAGTTTAAGCCAGGTATCAGTTAGTACAGCAATGTCAGGAGTGTATAGTGATAGGGTGGCGTGGAATTAATGTATTTTATTTAAGAGACTTCTGAGGTTTATATTTGAGGAGGATGTCAGAGCTGTTTTTGGCTATGTTGGATAGTAGAGGTGAGGTTTGATTTATTATTGGTTTGGGGAAGTTGTTTCTGATGGCTGTGTTTTGTTGGGTGAGAGGCCAGGGTTGGGGTGTATGTCTCCACATAAATGAAGATTAGATTTCTTTACTTGTATAAGCCATGGTGGTACAGCGGTAGCATTGTTTCCTCACAGCAAGAGGTTCTCCTGTTCGATTCTCGGCTGGAGTGCCTTCTGTGTGGAGTCTGCACGTCCTCCCCGGGGTCGAGTGGCCTCCAAAAGACATGCGTGAATGAGCGTGCCTTTGCTGAAGGTTGGGCTGGCAACTCGGCACCATAAAAATCTACTGCCAATCATTAGCGGACCGGAGTTCCGCTGTGGTGACCCCCTAACCAGGAAAAGCCAAAAAGACAAACAACTTGAGGGGAAATCTTTGGGAGGTATAGGTGGTTGTTTTAGTGGTATTAATGAGGGGGTTAGCATGGTGGAGGTATCTATATGGGAATAGTTAAATACTTGTAGAGTTGTAGATGTGGGGTGCTATGCTGAATAGAGAGAGGTCAGATAGAGGTGGTTTGTTAAAGGGTAGGTGGGGGGTTTTAAGTAGATTATGGGATGTTTTTTAGGTGGTGTTAGGAAGAGAGCAGTTAGTAGTAATAGGATGAATAGTATGTGTAAGAGAAACATGATTAAATATTGGGTTTTAGGAGGGGGGGTTAGTGGAGGAGGGAGTGGTGGTATGAGTAGTGAGGTGATGAGAAAAGGATGTAGTTGAGGCTTTGAGACGTTGGGGAAGGAATAGATCGGGGTTGGGATGATAATATACAATTACGAAGTGGGAGAAGCTGATTAGTTAGTGACTTGTGATGTGGAGGACAGTGATAGGTTGAGGATGTGTGGGGCTGTGGTTTGGTTAGGATAAATGAAAGTGATATGGGGTGGGTGGGAATGGGAGTAGGGGAGCAGAGTGAGCCTGAGTGGGCAAGTGTGAGTAGTTTACCTTTTTATAAACTGCTCATGCTGCTTCACTGACTAACATTATGATATTATTTGAGGCTTATCCTGGTAACATTGTAATATAACTGTTAGTGGTCATACTTAAATGCCTTCTAAGTTTTAATTAGGTTTTATTTTTCCATCTCTATGACCAATGCAACAAAGCAGTGATACACAAAAGATTAACCCAAAAAATCAGTCTGCAAGTTCATCTAAGAGATTTCTTTACAGTTGCCTGATATCATAAGTAGAGTGGGGAAAGGATTTTTTGCAGGATGGGGAACACTTGGGGTTTGCCCCCAATATACAGCATGTTGCTTAGATTCCTTTTTTTCAATTTTGTGGAGGGACCTTTTTGGGGTTATCCTTTGTGTGTTGGTGCTTTATGTGACCAATCATATGAATGGAACCCTTTATTTTAGCTTGTGTTTTACAGTCACTTATCCGATATCTGTTTTTTTTTTTAACTCAGCCTAGTTAGCAGTTTTATCAGAAACTTAATTTACTGCTAATTCTTTTGAAGTTCCCCTCTCATGGTAATATTGATTTGAAACTGTGAGCCCTCCTACTTATGAGCTAGTCTACCTTATTAATTAGGCTTTTACTAGGTTTTGATTTCATCTTGTTTCATTATAGGTTCATAGCAAAGTACTAGGCCAGCTGCCTTTGTGGATCACTAAAGCCTAGCCAGTTTTGCTTTTGGTGATTGAGTTAACTTAGCCCATTTGGTGTTTGATTGGCCTTACCTATCCCATAGCTGATAATATACTACACCTAGTGAGCATAACTGCGATCATACCTTAAGATAATTTCAGAGGACCCATGGGTGGGATAAAGCATTTAGGAACTGTCTCTGTCTATTAGTAGTACAAGAAGTAATTCTGGGATAAACTTTCTATTATCCATCCATAGATCCATACTGTGCTTGAATAAGGGCAGGGAAGATCTTGGATTTACATGGATAGGAAGTCTGTTTGAGCAGTGATATTCTCTGTGAGATACACCTGTCCATCTAAACCATTCTGCTGCTGCTGCAGAAGAGATATTTATCCCTGGACTGAGTATTTCTGATGGCATTTGCCTAGATGATGTGAAGTGGATCCATCAGTATTGGGTTGGAGGATGCCTTGTATGCCAGACACATATCACCTCTTAGTAGTCTTTAGGATACAGAGACAGGCAGGCATGGATCCAGCACAAGGTGACCTAGGCAGTTGCCTAAGCCTGGTGCTGCCTCAGCGGGCCCAGCCTGGTCTTAAAAATAAATAAAAAAAACAAAACCCAATCACCTGCTCCACTGGTCTGGTCTGTACCTTGAAAAACAAAAGAAAACACAGAGCATTAGCCAAAACATACAGAGTCAGCCAACAGGAATCTACTGGAAGTACAGCCAACACATACAGAATCAGCTAGCAGCAGTCTCATTTTTCCCAGCAATGCACAGGAGATTTGCTGTGTATTCTGCACAAGAGATTCATACGGATGATGAACATGAGATTGTATGGATGGTGAACTTATGTGGGAGATTTGTATTGAAAATTGGAGCTATCCAGCACAGTGTTTTGAAAACTGGAGGATCCAGCTTTTGTCTCCAGCTGTGTGTGTGTGTGTGTGTGTGTGTGTGTGTGTGTGTGTGTGTGTGTATGTGTGTGTGTGTGTGTGTGTGTGTGTGTGTGTCTGTCTGTCTGTGTCTGTATCTATGTGTGTGTTTGGTCACAGTTTGAACTCCATCCCTCTCTGAGAATCAGAGTCAGGTTAAGACATCTGGATTGCCGACCTGGGAGTCACCACAAAATGTCTGGACATAGGAAAATAATCCTCTGGTAACGCCACTACTACATTACAGTTTCATAGTATTTATTACGCAGAGTAAATTCTTTTTCCATCTTTTTCTTCTTCTGTTTGACAAACAGCTAATGCAAAGCTTATTATTCTAGCAACTTTCTCTTATAGAAGAGAAATATTTAAGATTTGTTCCTGGCTTCCTGTCTTTGTTTCCGATTCTTGAGAAAAGAAGTTAAAAGGGCAGAGAGGAGTTGCTACTACTTATGAATTTAGTCATTTACTTGATTTCCCACAGATATCAGAGGTGTATAGTCATTCAAGTGGCTGTAATTGGTGCATGTATATATATGTGCCGTGTGTGCAGAGGATATAGTTCTCAACCTTCCCATTTTTTCCCTTTTGTTAGTACTCTGTTCCTCATAAAACTTGTGTCTTTCTGGTAAAGTGTTGTGGAATGCAGTCACTAAATAATGTCAAACATGCATTTCATATTTCCTACCCTTCAGAAAATGTTTGTTGGGGGCATGGCCAAGGATGAACACAGCATAGCAGCAGATTACTTCAGCTCCACCAATTTTACAGCACTGACAGGAAATAATTACTTTAAAAATTAATTTATAAAGTAATTTTCTTTCTAAATACGTTTGGAATATCTATTTCTTAAATAATATCTAAAAAATAAAGAGAATTTTAATAATATTCCTGTCAGAAAACACCTTGGAAATTTTTCTGTCAGCTCCTCTGTTTGAAATGAGTTCCAGTAAGACAAATTCTCAAGATTCCAGCATCAAGAAAGAACTTCAGTCTCTGATATCTACAATTCAGCAACTTACTGCCAAAATGGATAAACTGGATACTAAAATTGATACCTTCATAGAAAAAACTACAAAACAAATAGATTTGTTACATATAGACTTGCAACAACAGAAGACTTAGATTACAGGCATAGAAGAGACTGTAAATGACATGGAGAATAGAATCCAAGAAGAAGAAATCAACATTGAGTTTTTGCAGAAACAGAACACACATCTACAAACTAAACTTGATGACCTGGAAAATAGATCTAGGCGCAATAACATTAGGATTTTTGGACTGCCAGAAAATATTGAAGGTAACAATATTACTTCTTTTTTAAATACATGGCTCCCTAAAACTTTAGACTTGCCAGAAGCATTTTCTTTTGGTATCGAAAGAGCCCATAGATCCATATCTAATTCTAACTCTAACAAAAAGTATCCTAGATCAGTTATAGTTAGATTTCTATCATCTTTTGATAAAGAGATGGTACTTAAATCTGCTTGGGCTAAAGCACTTGTTAAAATTAATGAGGCAACTGTGCATTTTGACAATGACTATTCTTTCTTGGTAATAACTAAAAGAAAAGTTTTTCTGCCATTAATAAGAGAGCTTAAGAAAGCACAGTTTAAAACCTATCTTCTGTTTCCTGCCAAACTAAAAATCTTTCTTCCTGATGGCCCCAGAATTTTTGAAGACTTAGGCTCTGTATTGCTGTTTATCAAAAAATAAGATTTTGGATAAAATAGAGGAAATGGAATGGGCTAGTCCTTCATTAAAGAGGTTGGCAACAGAAGCTTCATGGAAGACTTCAGAGAAGAAAAAAAGACTAAAAAACAAATGACTTGTTCTATGTTTTTTCTTTCTTTTTTTTTCTCTCTCTTTTTTCTTCACTATTAATCTTCTTAAATACAGTTACTACATTTTCAGAAAGCCACAAATATTCTGAAAAAGATTTAATCAAAGTTATTTTCTGTGTACAAAGAACTGTTTTTGTTTCATAAATAGTCAAAATATCTGAGGAACTAATAACAAGCTATCAATCAATCTGTTTCTCTTTGTGACAATAAAAGTATGCCCATTCCTAAAACTATTAAGTCTTATGAAGATGATAAAGGAATGTTTTGTATGGTTACAATACAAATTAATGGAAAGACATATACATTAATCAATGTATATTGGATACCAGGAATTGGTATTAACACAGTGAAATACCATCTTAATAAGATCATATAATTCTCTACAGGAGATATTATTTTAGCAGGTGACTTTAATTGTATCCTACATGAAAAAGATACTACTACTATAGGAAAAAGGAAAATTACATCTAATGCAAAACATTTAAAGGATTTTGTTAATTCTTATCATTTAAATGATATTAATAATCAGATAGACTCAAAATCATTACCATACACCTTTTTTCTAACAGATATAAAACTTATTCAAAAATAGAGTCTTTATTTCTAACCAGATGGTAACAGAGTTAGTTAACTCTAAAATCATTTCATGTCCTATATCAGATCATAATTCAATTGTCTTTGAGTTCATGATAAAAAGTACTTACAATGTTCAGATCAAAAGGATACCAGCATACCTAACTCAACTAAAAGACTATAAAGATTATATACTTTCAGAAGTGCAACATTTTTTAGACATAAATAATACTCCTGAAGTCTCCATTGTTTGTCTGGGATGCTTTAAAATCATATCTATATGGACAAAGTATCAGATGGTATAATAATAAAAGGAAATCTTGGGATAAAGAATTATTAGATATTCAAAGTAAATTAGACTCTTATAAGCAGCATAATAATAGAGAAAATATTATGGACAAAAAAGTCATTGAAGAAATAAACAAACTAAATGAGAAATACAAAGAAATTTTAACTCATAAAGTTAAAATAACTTTAGAGAAATACAAGTTTTTGTCTTACTCAATAAGTCCCAAATACTTACATAGACTTAAGAATAAAACAAAAAGGCTGAATAAGCAAAATCATATCAAAGAAATTTTCTCTCTAAGGAAAAAGAAGAATGTTTCTAGTCTACCAGAAATATTAGATGAATTTAGAAATCACTTTCACAAAATTAATCATAATAACATTAACATGGAACCTAAAGATAAAATAAAGGAATTTATAACTACAAACATGAATAAAAAACTTAATAAACAACAGACTAAACTATTGGATAAAAGTATTTCATATACAGAGGTTGTTACACAAATAAACAAGCTTAAATCAAACAAAGCACCAGGTAATGATGGTATTATACCAGAGATATATAAAATTCTTTCTAAAAGTACATACTCATTAATACATAAGGTTTTTATTTTGGCCCAAAATGAGCTAATAACTCCCCCATCTTGGCAATACACATTTATTTCGCCAATTTTGAAACCCAATAAAGATCCAACTAGATGCACTTCATATCGACCCATTTCATTACTTAATGTTGATTATAAAATGTTTGAGTATTTTTGCTGATAGATTGAAGACAATCATCCCAGGCATTATAGATATAGATCAGACAGTCTTCATTGTAAATAGAAATACTTTTGATAATATAAGGAGAACTTTAACGTTAATTGATTTTGCAAATAGGAAAAAGAAAGATTTAACACTTATTAGTCTCGATATAAGTTCAGCATTTGATTCAGTAAGTTGGGACTACTTGTTTACCTTACTGAAGTGCACAAACTTCTCAGATGCATTTGTAAATCTAATTGAACATCTATATAAAGGAGCTTTGGCTTACATTAAGATAGGAACATATGTCTCACAAAAATACCCATTTTAAAAGGTACAAAACAAGGGTGTCCACTCTCTCCACTATTATTTACTTTAATAATGGAGCCTTGGGCTAATCTTATCAGAAACAGTACTGATATAGAGGGATTTGAAATAGATGAAAATACAACATCTAAAATTCAACTTTTTGCAGATGATGTTCTAATTACATCAGCAGGATCTAATTCTTCTATGCAGTCCCTATTTGATAAAATGATGAATTTTAAAAATATTTCTGGTTTAATATTCAATGAAGAAAAAACTAAAATACTACCTATATATACACGAAAAAAATTTCTCATTAGTGATTTTAGTAAATATATACCCAATTCAGGTCAGATAACTTATCTAGGTATAATATTAACTAAAGATATTAAATCTATTATACATAATAATTATAATACCGGTCTTCTTAATATACAAAATCTTTTCAATACCTGGAATAATATGTTTTTTTACTATGGAAGAGAGACTTACAATTATTAAAATGATAATATTCCCCAAGATATTATACTTAATACAATCAATAATACTCCCACCTACAAAAATAATTATCAAGAAATTGAATACACTAATGTTAAATTTCCTATGGGCACCTAATAGACCTAGGATTGCATTTAAGAAACATACTAATAGCTGGTCTCAAGGGGGCATTTCTTTTCCAGACTTTAACTTATATACTATCTCTTCTATTATAAAAGTTATTACTTTGTTAATAGATCAGTCATATGTTGCAAAATGGAAAGATTATTGGGAACTAATTTGTATTCACTTCATGAAAATCTCGTTAACACATAAAAATATGATTGTAAATAACTCCATGCTATGGTTACTAAAAGAATTCTGTACTTCACCTATTACACCAAAATATATAGTTAGTTATCCATTAAACATTATTATTAGTTATCGTAATTTTATATTCATGCATCCTAAGTATAAGGAATGGAACTTTATTATATTCCCTATAATGTATACACGAGGTATGCTTTTGTCATCCACTTCTGAAAGAACTCATTTAGTCACAGAAAATGATCTAAAGTACTGGTATCAGTTGCTATCTGATAATAAAGTTAAAAGTTTAGACTTCTTAAAACAAGAATTTGATCTGAGAGAAACTTGTTGGTTAGAAGTACAGACCTTTAGACAACATCTCATTAATAAAATTGATTTAATATCTATAACAGTTAAAGAATCTATTCCAACACTGATTGATTACTTGATATTAAATTTACAACATAAAGTTTCTGATAAAGGTAAGCTTTCATACATACATAAAATTATTAGAGAAGAAACTTATTACAATGTAGATACCTACTGGAATTATTTTACTTCCATTAATGGTGAATTACCAAATCAACAAGATAAGCAATATATATTGGAATCTGCCTATAAAACTACTTCTTCCATTATCTGGAGACTTTTTACTTGGAAATTTTTACATAGATCCTTTTATACACCTTTGATGATGAATAAAATAAATAATAAAGACAATCTATGTAAAAGATGTAATGTAGAAATTAATGCTGATTGGGCACATATGTTTTACGACTGTATAAAATTGAATGAATATTGGAAGTCAATTAATGATTTTTTGCAGGCTCTTTTTACAGATAATTTCATTATTTCTAAATCTCTTATATTATTCAACACTCCTGTACCTCAAAGTGTTAAAAAGGTTAAGCTTCCCTTGTTATGGTCTATTCTAGCAGTGGCTAGAAAAATAATAACCAGAAATTGGATTTCAGATATGCCTCCTTCGTTTAATGAATTTAAAAATGTTATGACTGTAGTGTGCCATATGGAATTGATGACAATAAAATCAAGAACTACTAGAAAAACATCTTACTATATTATATGGGATACTTTACAAAATTTGTTAAAAAAATCTTAACTTCAATAGCATGGTATTTTAGTTTAATTAATTGATTTGATTGTAGTGGATGTCTTTGTAAATACTTTGGTTATTTTATTGAATGTTATAACCATTTCTATTTTAATTACTTGTATAAAATTGTTATGATATTTATTTTATTTTTTAAAAACAATAAACTTGTTTTAAAAAAAAAAGAAAATGTTTGTTAATGCAAAACTCACTACTCTAGCAACTTCTTATGTATACACGACCAGTATTTAAATTCTGATTTACATGTTTGTCACTGATTCTGCAGCTAAGAGGGTATGGAGGGTTGCACCGTATGGTTCTCACAACAGCAATCTGAAATGCACTTGCAGGTCAGTACTTATTTGTTCATTCATTTAATTGTAAGAAAGCATATGATGTGAATGCAGTCATACAAGGGTTAAATGATGGTCGCGTGTGTGCGCATATGTGTAATTGTGGTGTAAACAAAGGAATTGATTGTAGTAGATGGCAGAATTACCACAAGTCATATTCTTTGGATATGATCCTTAGTTGCACATTGACTTTGTGTACTATATGAAGTCTACAACTTTATTTTAATTATGAACACATTTTCTAATTTAGCTTGTTTTTTTACAGGTCTGCAGGTTTGAAATGCACGGTGGGCTACAGCAGTTTGTCTGGCACTTAGTGCAGATGAGTAAGGGTATAAGCTATTAATGAGCTTCGTTCAGTAGTGCAGTGTTTGATTCCCTCCGTGTTCATTTGTCTTTTGTGTGACTCTGATTAAGTCACCTTATCAGACAGTGTTCCTAGGCTGTCCCTGAAATGAGATATATGCATTGAGTCAGCTGTCCCAGGATGTTAGAAAATGTTACATATTTGTCCTTTGAATTCCTGCACCCTTCACATAGCTGTTAATTAGTGCTTCGCTATATGCTTTTTAAATAAAATCCCAGCATGTCTCCTGTAGTTTAATATATTGCCAGATGCAGTTTCAGTAAGTGCAAGGTCCAAGAGAAGAAACAACTGGTGTTCATGCTGGGGGGTTTTTCTTCTCTTTTTTTTAGCAAATGACTGTTAGTGTTTTAGCTGGAAAAAAATGAAATAAGTTTTAAATTAAATCTAAATCTCTGTCATCATTTTAAAAGTAAAGTAGAAAACATTATGCATACTGACAGGTTTGAACAATGTTTTACAGGAATTGGGGAGAGACCGTCATGTTAAGGGACACTGGTATGGCTTGGGGGGGTGCTTGGTCTATTACCCTGTCTTGGGCCCCATTTGACCATGATCTTCTTTTAGTAATGTAACTCTGTGGGCATTCCAGTTGTTGCGTGTGTCTAAACAGATGCATGCCAAAGGGGGCATTATGTTCGATGAATGGCCTAATGAGGGTGAGTAAAGAGGGACAATGATAGCTCTAGATCTAGTTAAAATCCCTTTGTTTCTAAGCCGTGCAATATATGAGGACTTTCTTACGACAGTGGACACGTACGAGAGTTAGGTCACTATCCAAATAAGCTTCAAAATCCCAGAAAACTGGGTCAATGCTCAGGGGTGTATTGTGGTCATTTCCTGGGGTAGGGAACTTCCCAAAAAATACGATAATGCATTTTTGGCATTTAATTTCAGTCCACGATTCTGGCACCACTTATTTGTTTGGGACAAATCATCCTGCAGGGTGGCTAAGTCATTTGGGGAGTCAATAACTGCTACTAGCTTGTAGTTATCTGCAAACTTAGTCAGCCAGAGCCCTTTGGTATTAGCTTTTACTTCAGAAAAGTAGATGCCAAACAAGAAAGATCCCAGCACAGAACCCTGGGGGGCTCTTCTGGTGACTAGTCTCTATGTGGAGGTAGCTTCCTCTATTTTGATTTCCTGCTTCTTGTATGCAAGCCAGTTGGCAGTCCAGCAGGTAACACGGATTTATTCCCAGTTTATTTAGCTTTTGTGCTATGCCCAAGTGGATGACTGCATTGAAAGCCTTGGCCAGGTCAAGGAATGCAATGTGTACCATTTTTGCCTTCATCCATTGCTGTGGTGACCTTTTCAAAAAAAGTTCACCAATATGAGTAAGTATGACTTTGCACTTAACGAATCCAAACAGATGTGTCCAGTGTTTGGAGGTTCCCTACATCCTTACTGATTAGTTCCATGATAAGTCTTTCCATGGCTTTGCATATGAGGCTGGTCAGACCTATGGGTCTGTAATTGCATGGGTCTGTGGAAGGTCTTCCCTTATGCAGAGCAATGACTATAGCTGTTTTCCATTTGCTTAGTACAAAACCTGTATGGAAGCTGAAGTTGAAAAGAATTGTAGGAGTGGCTAAATCATGATTCGTGCTATTTAAGATGCATCCAGAGATATTGTCAGGACCCATTTATGCAGTATTTTTAACTTTTGATAGTGCTTTCAGGACTTGGAGGGAAAGGGAGGAAGGGGTAAGCTTGCTCTATATTTATCCACCAGTAGCTATATTTTCAGCCTCAGTGTAGGTTAACATCATTTATAATCAGCTCAGTGCATTGCTGCTTCATGCTTCTGAGATTATGAACATAACTAAAAAAGGTCTTGTGATTGTCTTTGGGGTTGTGTAGCTATTTTAGCATCAAACTTAGCTTTGGTGGATTTCAATCTCCCAAGTTTGTTTATTTCAATAACAAGGGCTCTCTCATTCTGGGAATTACTCTTCTTACTTTAGGTCAAAATTGTCTTCCTTTAATTGTAAAGTTTGTTAACATTATGGTTCCACCGAGGAGGATTTGTTTCTGAGGTTTGAGCTGCACTTGTTCTAACATAGTCCAGCTGCATCTATGCAGACGTTTGGTGTACATTTCTATATATTCAGTAGAGTTAACTGGGTTTGTTGGGGATTTGAAGTTTGCCAATGTACCACTTAGGAGTTGGTAGTTTGTCTTAGAGAAATTTCTAAAGGTACCGTGGGTGAAAGGTGTCTCTGGTTTCAATTTTATTTTGAACACGCACAACTAATCTATCACAAATATCATTTCTGCAGGAAATTCTTTTGTTGCTCAAATGTTTTGGTAACACTTCTTTGAATCTGTAAGCTGTCTGGATTTATTAATTAGGGTTTTATTAATGTGTTAATTAGACTTATTTGAGCTTATGATAATGTATCTAGGGTTCTGATTTTTGAGTTATTTTTCTGCCTTAGCCTAGCTCTTATTATGGAGTTACTTACTGCAGATATTTGCCTATTAATGCCACTCTGAAATTTTATTTTTCTTTTCTGCTACTAATATTTCTTATAGTATTTATGGTGTTATTTATCCATTTTTATAATTCACTTTGTTTTTACAGTGCTTATCTTTTTACATTTCTGGTTGTCTCCTGTTTCTAAAACACGGTCCATACACTCTTGAAGACTTAAAATACAAATTTATCTTAAAATAGAACTATGAATTGCATATAAAAAGGTCAAACAGGTCAAAACACTTGGTGTTTTAATTGTTCTAAACATGTTCAATTAAGGAACATTCTTGAAGATACAACGATAGATAAGATGGCAAAAAGTCATTATGAACTTAATACGTCACTACACACTATTTTACATTTGTGAACAAACTGAAGGAAGACGAGTGAATCTATCTTCCTATCAGATAATTTAGGCTTATAATCAAACAGTCTTACCAAGGAGGAAAATTGAGTTGAGGGTTGATTATCTCAATAAAAAAACAGGACAAATAGGTGTTCTCCTATATCCAATAAAATGTGATTACAAGTCTCTCAGTTATAACTAAAACAAATATTGAAATAGTCGGGGGAGCTCTTCCATTAGGGAAAAAATTAGCAAAAGATTTCAACAAATAGAAGATGGAGGAATTTGGGCATAATTACCAACTCATGATGGGTATTTTTTGTGTAACTGCAGAGAAAGAATAGGTTTATACTGTCTTAAAACTACTACAACAAACATCTGACACTGATGAGTTTCTATGTATCCATGAAAATCGGGGACAATGCTCTGATATAAACACAGAAGTAATGACTCCAGTTACTAACCCCTCAGTGCAATACCCTGAAGATGTTAATTTGTAATGTTGCAATAAAACACTTGTTTAACAATGCAACTATTTTATTTATGGAAGATACAAATAAAGGTGAAAAAACTAAATAGAGAGAGCTTTAAGTGGTCTTACAAGTGCTTCTGTGTTAGACAAAATATTAGTAGAGGATGTTTTTCACCCAGATTGTAGCAGACACCTTATCAAGGGAAACTATTACTAAATACGATGCTTCCACCAAGACAGAATCAGGAAAGAATACTATTAATTTAACTCGGCTCATTTCATGTTTAGAGAAACTGACCATTTTTCAGGACAATGTCAACATATTTCCAAGTGATGCAAAAGGTGGTAATACTATTAGTCTTATAAATAAAACACCTCCCAGTGAAATTTTAGTACTGAGTCTATGATTAAACATATACAACAGAAGTTAAGTGAGATCAATAACACTAGGTGGCAGTATAATAATGTTTCTAAATTACTAGATATGGTAGATTTACTTTTAAAACTAAGAAAAGAAACAAAACTTTACACACAATTGAATACCGTGACACTAATTACCTCAATTTCAATCCCCTGAATAATATGAAAAAATGCTCTGCAGGATATATTAGAAATACTTGAAATAGAAAACATTGAGGTAGTTCTAGAAGAAATTATACCCTCTCTCAGATGGGACAATTAAATGTATACAAAGGCATCCATACTTAATAACTGGTTAAGACAACTTTGTACTGTTCATTCGTTAAACGTACCCACTCGCTGGAAAGACCATGAACGCTGCATCTTAAGTCATTATGTTAGACTTTGTTAGTAGTAAAACTACAATGTATCTCAGAAATTATTTTAGAACATCCAGTACCACAGGAAAGGGAAAGCAGAATTAAAAGCTGCAGACCTAATTACTGCATAAAAGCATATTACTGTAACACATACACAGTTCAAGTATCAAAACTTGACTTATTTTAAAAAATTATAATGTTGTGGCGATTACTAAAGTATGGGATTCATCTAATCTTACATTTCCTGGGTACACTAAAATTGAATGTTTAAGACCCAGTAAGAATGGAAGAGGCATGTTATTACTACCTTTTAAGCACCTTTCTATTTTCCAAAGTAAAACACAATACAAATTTCACATACATTCACATAAATCACACCTGTTGTATTACAGTTAAAACAGCCCTTACATCTTACACCATTAGCTGTATTAAAATTAAGTTCTTTAACTACTAATACACCATGATACTGTGCACAATAACCACATATGAATACACCTTTAATGTCATTATTTGAACAATATTTATGTCCATTATTCTCCAAAGTTGCTCTAATATTTTTACATCTTAAAGACAAAGGAAGAGAAATGCCCCAATCTTACAGACAATTCATCATTGTCCAAAACTAATTTCTGATTTCCTATAATAATGCCCTTAATCAATTGTATTTTAGACATATAAGACAATACAAGAGGTTTTCCATTTTTTATTTCTAATACATCATTACCAGTATTCTTAATATTCTAATTACTGTGGATAAACAGACAAAATTTAGTACCATGATTTAATAGTTTAAAAAATGTTAACAAGGTCAACATGATATTCCCTCTGAGTAAACAACACTTTCAAAAACTTCTCTTCTTCTAAAAAAGTGTTTGAAACAATTCTAGATATTATTACATAATGTTCCTTTATCAAATTATTTTTGCCAGTATAATGACATCTGGAATAAAGCAACTAAGAGTTGCTAAAACTGGGATATCTGTAAATTTTAGATGCTACTTTAGTAGCATCTTCCCCTAAATATATTTGCATGTCCAGAAAAATGAATCACTGTTTTTAAATAAATGTGTAAACATTACACTTTCTATTTTGTGTTGGAAAAAATGTATAAGAACCCATGAGGTGGATGGTGGGAGAATGAATTAGATAGAGAATTATATTGACAGATTATATCTAGTGCAACTAACCCATCAGGTTTAAATGATTCATTTTTCACTGAGTGTTTTAAATAAAATGGCAAGCAAGTTATGATAAAGTTGTGATATATATTTTTAGCTATAAATATACTGTTGTTTTGAAAAGTGTTTAATTGCTATATTTATGAAACTGAAGTTTTATTACATTGTATGAGTTACATCAAATGATTGATTAGAGTATGTAAGGACTCATTTTTATGTAATTTCATTCTGATGAAGATCAATATAATTTTTTTGAGGATGAAAGTGCTATATAAATTTTGGCCTGTGGACAACATTCTGGCTGTTACTTTTCTTTTTTTTTAGTAAGATAGCCACTAATGTTACTATAGGCCTTCCCTTGGGTAATTCAGAACATAACACTTTGGTCTTCAGTATACTCTCTTTGTATAAAATTCTCACTCGTGAAAACAAAATAAGATTTCAAAACAATTGATTATAGATTTCAAGATTCCCTCATAACAGTGTAAATTGACTATATGAGGCTTTAACTAAAAATGAGGTGGGATATCTATCTCTTTGAAAAAATCTTAAATGATTTGAATTGAAGCCAATATTAAATATTATCAAAAGTAGATGTCTTTACCCTTGAAGTATATAAATGCAAAAACTTGGGGATTATGATTACATGTAACATTTTCTTTGATCACCATGTGAATCTTGTAAGTAGAATATCCTTGACAGATGCGTGCTTTAGTACTGAGCTACTCCAAGGACAATACATCTACAGAGAAGGAGGAGAAAACTACAAAGCCCTTTTCCATCTAGGTTTCTGCTGATTTATTGACTACAATGTCTTAATCATCTTCCTAAGACTGGGTTTGCAGTGTTCCTGCGTTTGGTGAGAGCAAAGTAATTCCCAATACTATTCTAGCATGTCCAAAGGTCAGTTGTCAATCTCCTCTCTGGTCCAGCTGGTGAATCTGGGAATCTTGAGGCAATGTTACAAGTGCCTCATGTACACAGACAACCCTCTCCTCCTCCCAACAAATTCCAGCACATGTGAGAGATGCAACCATATAGCCAAACTGGAGGCTAAGCTCTCTCAACTCAGTACTGGCGTAACCAGTCAGGAGGAGAAGGAAACCACACTCACTACAATTTCAGTCTCACATAGACCTACCACAACAGCAAACCAAACACACAAAAACATACTCAGAGGCTCTAAATAAAAATCTGTCTAAGCAACAGAGACCTCCAAAGCAGACACCCAAGCAACTGCTACCCCAAAACAAAACACGTGCAACACATAGCTCACAAAGCCAGTGTGCCGAACAGTCACAGCCCTTAAGACTAAACAACACACCTGATACATTTGTAATAGGTGACTCTATCGTCAGGCACACTGACGTCCCGCTCACCAGGCTGAACAAGGAGAAGGCCACGGTGAGCTGCCTGTTGGGCGCTAGGATCCGCCACATAACACAAGCACTCAGGTCACTCCAAGGCAAGTACAAATATGACTCAGTCATTGTCCATGCTGGTGTGAATGACCTGAGACGTACCTCCCTGGACTACATGAAAAGAGACATAGAGGAGCACTCTGAGCATGTAGCCAGGGCCGGTATGACCCTGACCTTGAGTAGCATCTTACCCTCACCAAGAATGATGCCACAGTATGAAGACAAGATGATCAGTTTCAACAACTGGCTTAAGTATTGGTATCATTCAAAGGGGATCCAATGCCTGTCAGCCTGGGATGACATGCTCGACAAGCCACGATGCTTCGCTAGGGACGGCTTGCACCTGCCACCCCTGGGCTTTCGGATATTGGCAAAGGCTCTTGCCACCCCCATAGTGCCTTTTTTAGGCAAGGCTCAAAAGACAAACCCACCTCCATAGGTATCACAAGGGATAAGAAACTAAGAGTAATGCTACTCAATGCCAGAAGTCTAAACCTCAAGATGCACGCACTCAAAACTCTCCTTAGCATGGAGAACATCGATATCTGTGCAGTAACAGAAACCTGGTTCAAGGCTCCCGAGAGCACCCCAGCACTATCAGGTTATACCTTATACCATGTTTTTAGGCCCCAAAACTTGGACCGAACCACAAAAGGAGGGGGAGTATCAGTATTTGTCAAAGATACCCACACCTCCAGGTTGGTGGCACAGCACGAAGCATCAGAGACTATCCGTGTGCAACTAACAGTGGGTAAAACTGCCTTCCACTCGGCCTTCCTGAGAACACTGGAAAATATGAAGGTCTCTCCAAACATAATTATATTGGACGACTTCAACTACCCAAACATAGACTGGGAGCATTACTCTAGCTCCAACACCCTAGCCCAAAGGTTCCTAGAATTTATAAACTCAAATGCTATGGAACAGCTTGTTACCACTCCCACAAGAGGGGAAAACATACTGGACCTGATCATCACCAACATGGGGACTCTATGCTCCAGACCAGAAGTGTATCCCTCACTGGTAAGATCAGACCATAAACTAATCTCACTAGATATTCCCATCCCGATCCCAGCCTCTGCCCAGAAAACCACAGTGAAAAACTTCTCTAAAGCAAATTTCACACTCCTCAAAACCGAGGTGGAATCCTTCAAAGCCCCTGGGCCTGTGGCAAATACGGCCCAGACTGCAGAATCCTTTATAAATGCATTCTATGAACACCTTCAAGAATGCATGGATCATGCAATCCCAAACAAAACCAAGACCCAATCCTCCAAAGGCAGGCGTCCTGTCTGGTGGACCCCAACCATAAACAAACTATACAATAGAAGGAGGAAGCTACTACATGATAGAGCAGAATCCCAAAGAGGGAAGGCATCTCTGATCAGTATTAGCAAAAAACTACGGGCACTCATAAAATCGTCTAAGGCCAGCTTCAAGAGAAAAATTGCACAGGACACTAAGGATAATCACAAGCCTTTCTTTAGTTATGTTAGAAACCTGGGTGGGAATTCCCAGATATGCTCAGAATTAGTCCAAAATGACAAAAAATACACCGAACCCACAGACATTGCCAACATCCTAGCTGACAGGTTCAGCGCAAACTTCTCCCCCCCTTCCCCACCAAAAGGGCAAATATCTGTCTCAGCAGAGTGCTGCCCCCCTGACATCTCAGATGCTCAGGTAAGAGCCGCCCTCTCCAAAGAAAAAGACACAGCATCAATGTGATCAGACGGTGTCCTGGGCTGCATCCTACATGAACTCCAAGAAGAACTAAACCCAAACATGAAACTACTGTTCAATCTCAGCCTTACTACAGGATATGTACCCAAAGAGTGGCGTACAGCAACAGTGGTCCCTCTCCACAAAGGTGGTGCCTCAACGGATCCTGGAAACTATCGCCCCATAAGCCTGACTAGCTTGGTCTGCAAAGCTATGGAAAGGATCATCATGGACCTCATAAATAAAGATATTGGGGACCTACAGACACTGGATCCTACCCAGTTTGGCTTTGTTAAGGGCAGATTCTGCCTCTTAAACCTGGTCGATTTCTTTGAAACAGTCACCAAGGCCATTGACGAGGGGAAGGTGGTCCACACAGCCTACCTGGACCTCGCAAAAGCCTTCGATACAATACCCCACTTGGGCATTATAGATAAGCTCACCAGCTTAAACATAAACCCCTATGTCACTAGATGGGTTGCAAACTGGCTCAAGGACAGAACCCACATGGTTAGAATTGCTGGAGCCATGTCAGACTCCAAACCAGTTACAAGTGGCGTCCCACAAGGCTCAGTCCTGGGACCTCTCTTGTTCGGTATATATTTATTGGAGGTACAGGCCAAAACGGAAGGACTGTGGCTGACCAAGTTCACAGATGACTGCAAACTGGGCACCATAATCGACTCTCCAGCCGACACAAGCATCCTACAAAAGAGCCTCATAGAAACAGACAACTGGTGCCAGAGCCATGGCCTCAAGCTAAATGCCAAAAAGTGTATAGTCATCCCCTTCGGCAAAAACAAAGTGCCCACAAATTACCACATAGATGGTAATCCATTAAGTACGGAAGAAGTAATTAGTAATTAGGGACCTGGGGACCCAAGTTGATAGCAATCTCTCATTCGACAACCACGTGGCCAAAGTGGTTAGAAAATCATTTTATATAGCCCACCTAATCATGAAGGGATTCACATCTAGATCAGGGGAGGTCATCGTGCCTCTTTACTCATCCCTCATCAGGCCCATAATTGAGTACAATGCCCCTTTTGGGATGTACCTTACCAGACACCTGCAGCAACTGGAAAGACCCCAAAAGTACCTCACCAAGAGGATCAAAGGGCTCAAACAGATGCCATATGCTGCCCGGTTAAAGAAACTCCAGCTCTACTCAGTGGCATACCGCCTGCTCAGAGGCGATCTGTGCCTGACATATAAAGCCATGTCCAACCCGGAATTAATGGACATGCTGCAACTCAGAAAATCCAAATCCCATCGAGCTACACACTCGAGAGACTTGAACCTCAGCACTGAAATAAATAGGACATGCTGTAGGGACAGATTCATAACCCAGAGGCTCCCTTCACTCTGGAATAAAATCCCAGTCCAGGTTAGGCAGAGTCCCTCATTGACTCTCTTCAAGAGGAATCTTGATGAGTGGATGGGAGATTGTAGATTTACTCCGGGTATCACTTCTGTATCACTGTAAGACAGATGCACAGTATATTAACCTCTAAAAAGGGCATAACAAAATCCATTTTAAAATGGGTGGCGAAAGCCAAACACACTCTGGCTAGGCTTGTAAATGCCCTAGGGCAGATAGCCTAGTATGAACCTATGAACCTATTTAATCTTGGGTTTCAGTAAGGGACTGGGGTGCTTAAGTTTGATTAGCCACTTTCTATGTGTGTGTGGGGGGGGGGGGGCATTGGTTGCATTTTGATTGGCTGGCTTCTGCAGGGACAAAGCCTTACAGAATTTAAACACCAAGAGGCTTGCTCAATTCTTCTTATTAGGTATCAAACAAAACAGCATATTCTAGAACAGGTAAGGGAAGCTCCCAACATTGTTATATATGATATAAATTTCACTTCCTTCTTTTTTACAACTTTGTTAGTACTACTGTGACTGATTTTCATACTACCTTATTTCATATAAGGAAATCACTGTCTCTTATTAATGTGCTAACTGCACTTCTTATGAACACATTGCTGAAATTAACACTTTTGTTCTGCAGTTTTGTTGGTTTTAAATAGTATTGCTCTTTTGCTCCTTGTTGGTATTGTAATGCTATTCACTGTTGATTTGCTGACTGCAATGGTATTAATCTTAAATAATACTGCATAATTGCACCTTGTTGCTTTGGTACTGTTACTACTAGCATTATTTAAGATAATACTGTAGTGTTGCCTGTTGGTTATACTGACTATATAAAAACAATTTTACTTATCACAGTGACTGACCGCTTTTTCTTCATCAGTATTGTTGCAGTTCTGCTTGTTCTAATTACTATAGTGTTATAGACTATATAGACTACCCGTTGTTCATTGTTTTTACTAGTCATGTAGAAACCACATTAGCCTACTGGATAAAACTATTTAGTTGAATTTGCCACTCTTGCTGATTTCCTTATTGACCCTACATAGTCTGTTACTTTTTTTTTTTTGCACATTGCAACTACTGCGGTAGTCACTGCTCATTCTTTTATCCATTAGCCATATTATAGTTTATCACCTTTTTCTAGCCCAGTCAGTTTTCCTCCTAACCTATCCTATACCTTTTAATCTGTACTGGACAGTATGGAGTCTCAAGACAGCTTTTTCCCCTTCTGAAGCCAGTTTGATAGCATTAGGTATTTGCAAGGCAGTGTAGTAACTGCCTCATGCTTACTGAAAACTCTTTATTGCTACCTCTCAATGAATGTAAGAGGTGCAAGTATTTAACTTGGAGGCTACCTTCTCACTCAATTATTCGGTAAGTACAACACACATGCATACAACACAGAGCACTTCTACTAAGCCAACTAATGCTGAGCTTGTTAACAGAACACTGCCCAAGCCTCCCATGCTAAATACTAAGTAATCTCAGAAAATAGTATAGAAAACAACACACCCAACCTTCACCTTTCACACCCTCAGCTAAGACACATACCTCTAAGAGTCACAAGGGTGCAGACTCCAAGCCCTTATAGCCCACAGAGACTGTCTCAAACCATGGTAATATGTAAGTAACAAGTGACTCTACTGTAAGGCATACGGACACCACACTCACCAGGATGGATAAGAATATGCTGACAACTGTCTTTCTGGAGCCAGGATCAGGGATGTCCAGGAGATCCATCTATCTTGACAAATATGATTATGACTTGATAGTGGTCCACGTGGGAGTGAACGACTTTAGACACTCTACCCAGAGACAGCATGCAGAAGGATATGACTGTGTGTGCTATATACCATAATTCTGAGTGATGGTATTTTGCCATCACCCTGAATGATACAAAGACTCAGAGTAGATAGTTGGTGTCATTCTAGGGGGATCCAGAATGTGTCAGCTTGGGATGAGATGCCTGGCAAGTCTTCCTGTTTTACCAGGAATGGCTTGTACCTCTCTTATCAATGCTTTCCTATTCTGGCAAAAGCCTTTGCTGTCCCCATAGTGCCTTTTTTAGGTAAAGTCCATCTGATGGACATTCCAAACTAGTAAATTCTGATTTGGAACACATTAATGTGGCTTTACTGAATGTCAGGAATCTTTAAAAAAAAAGCCCAAACTTATTGCTCTCCTGCAGCTTTAACATATTCATATATGTGTAGTTACAGAAACATGGTTTCAGAGCAATGAAAGCACCCTCTCTGTTCCTAGATATAATGCCTATCATGTCTTCAGACCCACTTACAATTGTGGGGGAGTATCCAATTTTGTCAAGGATATCACCAACTCACAGCAGCTTCTTTTGAACACCACAAGTCCAATTCACCCTAAACAATACTAATTATCACTTCATAGTTAGCTATAGAACACCCTCTATGTCCAGTTCTTTGCACGGTCTAAACCCAAAACCTTTCTACTGTGGAACTTCAACTATTCATCAATAAATTGGCAGATATACGCTGTATATGGTCGGCATACCCAGTGCTTCATTGACGTTATAAATGCTAACTCTCTTTCAAAAATCGTTAGCCATCTTTCTAGTGGCTCTAATATCCTGGATCTAGTCCTCAAAAATATGGCCATTTCTTACAAATATCCATATGTATCATCATGTCTTGTTAAATCAGACCATAATTTAGTGGCTCTTTCCTTTAAAACTGGTGGCACTTCTGTAAATAGCTCTATGTTAGAGACTTCTCAAAAAGCAAACCTTCAATTACTTCACAACTTAAATATATTTTGCTGTAATCCTCTTCTGAAGGATCCTATTGCTAATGCCTCTGATTTCTACTTCCACTTAAATTGTAGAGAAAGAAACTGCTTAATGTTTATAAGAGGGCTCATTTTACCTGTCTTAAGAGCATACCTAAGCAAACTAACAAAGAGCTTAAGGGAACCCCATTAGGAAGTTCAAAGTTGAGTATGAACTTAAAAAAAACACTAAATCCAAAAATAACTTGCAAATCTTTCTTTAACTATGTCAGGAAGTTAAGAACTAACACAACAGTGTTTGGAACTGGTCCACAACAGTACTACAATCTCTGATGCAAAGGAAATCCTACCTAACAAATTTAGTGCAAATTTTACTCCACCCACAGTTATAGCTATCCCACAGGTTCCATAATCCCAGCCACCCCCTTTAATTATTATGGAACAAGTTCTCTCAGCCCTTTCAAAAACTAAGGATACTTCATCCATGGGGCCTGACAAAATACCAGTTTGCCTGATTATCAGTGCCAGATGTGGCCTTTCTGAGCCCTTCCTTAACCTCTTTAATCTCAGCTTCTCCACTGGTTGGATTCATGAAGTTTGGAAAACAGCCATTGTAATGCCATTACACAAGGGTGGCCCAAGCACTGAGCCTGTTAAGTATCAACTGATTAATCTCACTAGCTATGGAGTGCATTTGTCAGACTTCATTAATCTGGACATTAAAAATCTCTTAACCCTAGACCCTTATCATTTTAGCTTTATCAAAGGAAGGTCCTGCCTCTTTAACCTCATTAACTTCTTTGAAAAAGTAGGCGAAGCAGTGGATAGTGTCTATGCAGTGCATACAGCATATCTAGACTTGGCCAAGGCCTTTGACAGTATTCTCCATGCAGGTATTATTGACAGACTTGTAAATCTGAATATTAATCCTTATATTGTGCAATGGATAGCTAACTAGTTGTCTAAGAGAAGCAACGAGGTTGTAGTAGCTGCTACTTTTGAAAGCAAAAAAGCTACCAGTGGTGTAACACAGAGCTCTGTTTTGGCATATATTTCTCAGACCTTCAGGTCAGCACTTCTGGCATATATTTAACTAACTTTGCAGATGACTGTAAATATGGTGCTATTTGATCTTCAACTGATTCACAATTACTTCAGCATAGCTTAGACCATATTAACAATCTATTTATCAATCTAGAGGTCCAGGAAATTATATAGAGCTGTCAAGTGTATCCTATGATTCAGCTTTTGTTTCATGTTGGATGAATGCAGTTGCCTTGAAGGTCTGGACATGCAGATAGAATTCCTGAACCTCTACATGTGTTCTAGAGACTTTCTCCCAAATGGAATTGTAGGACAGTCTACCCTTCAAAAGTTATTAAATGAGTTTTGGTATCAGTATCCTAAGCAGGGTGTCCAGTCAATTATAGCAGCCTTTGACTCCATGGGACATGCCTTGATCCACAAGTATGATGGCTTCCAACCAAGAGTTACTAAAGACATTGGATACCTGAGGTATGTAGGCCAGGGGCTGTGAAAGCTCCTCACCAGGACCTGCACGCACAAGCTGAGTGGGAACATTGGAGGTTGCAGGTGCATCTCCCAATTCCATAATTACTCTCTCTCTTTAATATGCTTTTCCTGTTGTTTCTTATGGCAGCATCCAAGGTTGTGGATGAACTGGAAGACACTATGCCAGCACAACGCAAGGACTGTAACCTCTTTTCTGAATTGCTTTGCATGGGAATGTCCCCCTCTTAAGTATAGTACTTCACTTTTAATATCATGTTTGAGTTCCAGACAGAATAAGAAAAGACAAGAAAATGTTTATGTTGAGTATATGTGCTACAAGATGACCAGTCTTCTTTTCAGAATTGTATATACCCCCTAGATAAAATCAGTCATCTGATCCCTTCAAACAATACAATACAAGTCTCTTACCAACTAAAGTACTGATAAGCATTTCCCTAATGACGTACTATCTAGCCTAAGCAGGCAGAGCAATGCTGAACTATGGATGCTATATAAAATACAACTATCTAACAACTTGCCATAAATGCAGCTTGTAAATTCACTGTTGCAATACTGACTGCTGGGATCTCTGCATGCAGGAGCTAGACAGCTAACCTGAATTTCAGAGCTTTTTTCCTACTCCTTCAGACACAGTGGACTCCCTCCCTCCCTTATCCCTTTGATATTAATATGCCTTTTTCTGAATGTCTTGTCTGAAGCCCCCTGCAACTCTCCCTTCCATTAGATTTCTATGCAGAGTCTAGGGAGCTTGCTGCAAGAGTATGAAACCCTGTTTCCATTTGGATCCTTACAAATTATTGAACAGACACATTGTCGAACGTGATATAATTGAATCCATATCATCGACAATGCAATCTGTCAAACCATTCTGACTGAGATTGCATTATGGTAGGGATTAGGAAATTTGGCCTTTTCCCAGCTGTAGTACAGTCTTGGAGTTGGTATATATAAACAGCAGAGGTTGTGGCAGGTGCACGGAGACTTATTTGAGGCGTGCGCAGGGGTTGCGTTTGTGTTAATTTTTTTTGATGGACTACATTGTCCATGATAAGGGTTCAACCATATCATGTTCGACAATGTGTCCATTAGATTATTTGACAGGGACCTGATTCCATCCTGAAGGGTAGTCCCAGATTTAGAGAGATTTATCCTAACCACATCTAAAGTTCCTCCTTGATATAGGGCAGCAGGGTAAAGGTTTGTAATGAGTATACATGATGATACCACCTGTATCTGAGATACCACTGAAGCTTCCTTATGTGCAACTTTGCCAAGGGAACCATTAGCATACAGGAGGCCACAAGCCATGTACCCCAAGACTCTGAAGAATTTAGATGTAAGTGACAATCTTTCTGAAACAATGGGTCATGAATAGGAGCTTGTCTGTTGGCTGGAAAGCTTTTTACCTGTCTATGTCTGGGAAAGCTCCCAGAAACATGATTTTTCTTGACAGGTTCAACTGGGACTTCCGGAGGTTTAAGGACAATCCCACTGACAGGTGTATGGTAATCTCCACAGTCCTATTTCCTCCGTGGATGTGGTCTGAATGACACAAGCATCCAGACAAGTATATGTGAATACCTGTTGCCCACAATATGCAATGATTGGAGCTAGGCACTTTCTAAATATCTCGAGTACAGCACACAAGCCAAAGGACAGGGATGTGAATTGATACTACATGACCTCCACTTTAAATCTTAAGAGCTCTCAGTCTTCAGTATATGCATCCTTTACATCTAAACTCACCATGAGGGCTCATGGAAGAATCAGTGGAAAAAGGTTCTGCAATGACAGCATTTTGAACCTTGGGACAGAAATTCTTCAGTTTGAAAGGGCCAGAGTTGGTCTCTAGGGCCCTTCTTTTCTCGGGTATGGAGACAACCTAAAACAGAAGCCAGCCTCCTTTTTTGTGGGACACTATGGCTCCTTGCACCATTACAGTTCTTTATTTGTAGAGACATGTGCTTCTGACCTTCTGGAACAGGTGGAGTGCCTATGAACTTTGGGTTCTATTTGAAACTGTAGTCTGCTATGATCTACAGGACCCAGCATGTGATGCCCTCCCATTTTCTTTGAAAAGAAAGCCAGACTGCCTCCTATTCTTAAATGGGGTACAAATGGCAGAGCATTAAAGATGTGGTTGGGGTGGGGGAGGAGAGTACTTTTCTAAGTCAATAACTGCTCCATATGTTTGTCACAGCACTGAGGGCTTCCAAGCCTGACCTTACTGCCAGCTTACTACTTGTTACCTTATGTGCCTTTCTTTCCTTTTGCCCTTTGGTCTTGTCTTCTTTGTAACAGAGGGTCCAGCTTTTACTGTAGTAGCTTCTGACATATCTGGGTGCTGGGAATAAAAACTGTGACAGACTCCATAGTTTCCCCTTCACCAACATCTTTAACACCTTCACTGCAAGAGATTCAAAGAGAAACTCTTTATCCAGATGGGCATTCAGAAGGCTCCACTTTCATATGCTCTGGAAAGCACCGAATACTTAGACAGGCAGGTATCCTAATCATTTACTCCATTGGCAGGTGCCCTCTATGTTGCAACTACAGTATTGTGACCACATTTTGTGGAGTGCCTCCCAACCTAAGAAAGTACAGTTGTGTTAGGAACTTGCCATAAATGCGGGTGTTAAAGTGGACTCACCACTGCTGTCCTAATTTTGGGAATCCCTCCCAGTAGGTAACCTGACTAGCCAGCCTGATATCCAAAGTTCTACCTTTCCCATGGCCTCAGCCAACACCTTCCCACCACTATGCAAGGATGACAATAGTATATAAGGTGTATTGGCTGATAATTTCATATCTTTGTTGCTCAGGCTAAAGCCAAGTAGAAGACCCGCACATTAAAAGACCAATTGGACCTGAGTTCCATAAGCTGCTTATAGGTTCATAGGTAATCACTAGGCTATAGCTGCTCCTGTAGGCCACCCCAACCCTAGCCAACTTCCCTTTTTATGCTTGAAATAACCAATATCATTTGGTTATAGACTGGCCTTATCCATCCCATGGTCATAATTATATATTACCTCTAATAAGAATAACTGAGATCACATCATAGATAATTTGTGGGTCCCATGCTTTGGATAAAGCATTTAGGAGCTGCTTCTGTCCATTAGTAGTACAAGGGGGCAGTCCTGGGGTAAATTTTCTACTTCCTATCCATAGATCTATGTTGCACTAGAAAATGGAGAGGGTTAACTTTGTTTTGTGTGTATGGAGAGTGTGTTCCACAGCAGTGGTATCCTCTGTGAAATATAACTGTCCCTCCAAACCGTTTGGTTGATTCTGCAGAAGAGGTTTGGATCCCCAGACAGAATATTTCTGATGCCATTTGACTTGCTGATGTGCAGTAAACACATCAGTAATGGGAGGGAGAATGCCTTGTATGCCAGACATAGCTCACTTAACAGTCTGTAGGGTACAGAGTATAATGACAGGCTGAGTCGTCCATGTAGGACATGTTGTTTAGGCCTTATATCTTTTTAGTAAGATATCTCTGTGGGTGTTCCAGTTGTTGCATATGTCATGACAGATGCATCAGATACATGCCAGAGGGAGCATTAAATTCAATGATTGGCCTAATGAGGGCTGAATAAAGAGGAACCATGACATCCCCAGATCCAGAAACAATCCCTTTGTTTATAAGATGTGCAGTAAAGAGGGACTTTCTTACAACAATAGATACAAGTTGGTCAAAAGTTAGGTGACTGTCCACATAAGTTCCTAAATCCTGAACAACTGGGTCAACTCTTGAGTGTATTGCCAATGTGGTAGTTCTCTGGGGTAGATGACTTCCCAAAGGATACAATAATGCATTTTTTGGCATTTCATATCAAACCATCTTTTTGACACCAGTTATTTGTTTGAGGCAAACTTTCCTTTAAGATGTGGGGACTCAATGACTGCTCCTAGCTAACAGTCATCTGCAAACTTAGTCAGCCAGAGCTCTACGGTATTGGCTTTTACTTCAGAAAAGTAGATGCCAAACAGGAGAGGTCCCAGTACAGAATTTGGGGGTGTCTCCAAATAGCAGACAGAGGTGAAAGAGAGAAGGGGAGTCTGGTAGGGAAGGTGCAGATAAATGGACTAGGGTGCATCCCCAAAGTGGGACATTAAAGAAAACATAGTCCAAAGAAGGAAACATGCACATTTTTAGCAAGGTCTTAATTAACACAAGTATACTATGTTCATTGTTGCATTCACTGCTGCAGTCATCACTATTAAGAATATCAAACCATAAAGAATTAGGAGATAAGGCCCTGCGGGATAGGAAATGCAAATCTTACTCTGGCACTAGAAGCTACTCCTAAATTGTAGTGTCTAGAAAAGGTGTGAACAAAGGTCCAGGTTGCTGTTTTCCAGAAAAATTCTGCATGTTGACCTCTTATAGGTTTATGCCAGGCTGTTGATCCAGTGTACCAGTTCTAGCATAGTCAACAATCCAACATATTTACAAAGACATGAATTAATACCACACACTGACCTAGTTGCTGGCCATTGTCATGAAGGCTAGAGGGACCACACCAGAGGTGTACTTAAAATTGCCAATCCAGACATCCAGGTTATGCTTAAAAAGGCTTATGGAGCTACTCTACTTAACCTGTAAGGACAGCATAGTCTATGAAAGAAGTATTCTATATGAAAGATCTCTATTCTGCCAACAAGTTCTATTTATGTTTTTATAGAAGATTAGGTCTCTTGAATGGGTGTTTAGGATAGTAGTTTTGTAGATGTGTAGGTTAGAAAAGACCAGATCTTTCAAGGTTCTGCAGACAAGGCAGAGATCTCCTTTCAATAGCTGGTAGGAAATTAAGAAAAAAGTGAATACTTTAAGGCAGTTAGAGTAACCCGCAGAGGACATGCCCTTGATTTTTTTTTTTTTGGTAAAGGAACAATGCAATCTGTTGAGTTGGGTCATATGCCTAGCGAAGTATATACTAAAGGGAACATTATATTCTATTACTGGCCTGATAAGGGAGGAGCTAAGGGAGATAACTTCCTTGGACCTAAAAGATTACCCTGGTGATTAGTCTGGCTATATAAAAGAGTTCCCAACAGTGGTCAAAAAATAGTTCATTGTCAATGAAGGTGCCCATGTTCCTTTGACAGAGTCAGTTTTTAGGCGTGGAGTCTCCTATGTGGTAGGAGGAGGAGTGCTCACATTTGCCAAAGGATACAATGCTGCATATTTTAGCTTTTAATTTGAGGATGTGGTCCAAGCACCACTTGTTGGCATAAGTTAGGTGCTCCTGTGGAATATGTAGGCCACCTAAGGACTTATGACAACTCCATGTTTGTAGTTATTGGCAAACTTTGTTAGCAATGAGC